>NW_005187855.1:68429-70373 GCF_000239375.1 Pundamilia nyererei
TTTGAGGGTCTCGAAAAGCGCTATATAAATGCAATCCATTATTATTATTTACCATCAGATCACGAGCCGTCCCAGTTACTATGTTACTGTGCTACATGCATTTTTACTTTTAGGCATTAATCTAACACGTTAACAGTTTTATTTTTTGCAGATTCAGCAGAGAGGTTGCTTTCTGTGTGCGCATTGCTGAGCAAAAGAAGCTTGTTTCAGTTTATGTCTGCTGTTTCTTGAAAACAGTGTAACTGAGAAACGACAGACAAGAGTAACTACAGAGCAGTGACTGTAGAAAAGATGGCCGACCTGGCTGCACTTCATCCCACTGTACAAAAATGAAGCCAGAATTTTACCTTTCTGCCGTGTTGTCTGTGCACATAGTAACCATATAAGACTCTGTTATTCTAGCCTCTGCCTTACAATATGAAGCACCTTGAGGCGACTGTTGTTGTGATTTGGTGCTGCATATATACAATTGAATTGAATATTGACTTGAGGTATAGTGTCTGTGTCAGGCTCATGGCCACACAACTAGGCTGCTGGGGGATTCCCATGATGCACTGGGTGTTTCTTCTTCACTCACTATGTGTTTTTACGCCTCTCTGCACTGAATCATTAGTTATTATTATCACTGGCTCTTTGTCCTGTCTTCATCCCATCACCCCAGACTGATGGGTGACCCTCACTTTGGTCTTAGTTCAGTTCAATTCAATTTTATTTACACAGCGCCAAATCGCAACAACAGTCGGCTCAAGGCGCTTTATATTGTAAGGTAGACCCTACAATGGTAAAAATTGCCTGCATTTGTATAGCGCTTTTCTAGTCCCTAAGGACCCTAAAGCGCTTCACACTACATTCAGTCATTCACCCATTCACACACACATTCACACAATAATACATACAGAGAAAAAGAACATGCTTAGGTGAGATGGACCAGTGGAACTACCTGATAAAAAAGGGACATTGCAGAAAAAGTTCTCCAGCATGTCAATTTTTAAGGTGAAATCAGTGTAAAAAACCAAACACCCACAACAAGGTATCGCTGTGGCAGACGGTGGAGAAAACATCATTTAATTATTTAGGGGAGTCTTATCAATAGGAAAAGATGAACAAAACTTTGTAATCAGTTTGTCTCATTTATACATTTATGGGTTATAAAATATTAGATATGAATCCACAAAAAATAATTTGTGATGGAAACTTGTGTTTGGACCCAGAGAAACCCACGCAGACACGAGGAGAATATGCAAACTGCACACAGGCCTCGGGCACATCCTGGATTCGAGCCCACAACCTTCTTGCCGGGCCTTTTGGTTGCGAAGCTTCGGCATTCACAGTGTTTTTTTACTGACGTGTTTTATGTCGGACACCTCGGCCCCTGCAGGACATGGTCAATTTTTGTGTTCCAGGTGTCGTATGTTTGTTTTTCTTACAGGTGCAGCAGTTACATTACATTGCATTTCTATTTGTACTCTATCCTTTTGTTCCATCTTCCCTTGTTGTCCTCAGGCGTTGTCATACTGTATACTACACATAATGGAAGAACTGTAAAAACAAGAATAGAAATGAAGAAATAATCAGATTAAAGAAACATCTGAACAGGAAGAGCCTATAGAGAGTTTTTAGAGCTGATCTTGGAAAAGCAAAATGTGTTTGGCACCATGGTGCATTCAGATCATAATTCTTTCAAATTCAAATTTTATTTGTCACACACACACAACCATACACAGTATGACATGGGGGTGAAATGCTTGTAGCTGTACAATGCCCGACCATTAAATGAAAGAAAAAAAGTTTTACAGTATTTACAATTTACAGGTTACAACAAAATTTACAAATTAATTTAGGAATTTACAGTAAAAAATGTGCAAATAGCAGAAGAGATTATAAAGATTATAAAGATTATAAATTATAGGAATTATAGGAAATGTGTGGTGGTGCGTGTGGTGA
>NW_005187855.1:71162-75205 GCF_000239375.1 Pundamilia nyererei
GACCAAGAAGGTAAAGAAACCAGGAGCTGAGTTTATGTGTGTGTGTGTGTGTGTGTGTGTGTGTGTGTGTGTGTGTGTGTGTGTGTGTGTGTGTTTGTTCAGGAGTCTGACGGCTTGGGGGAAGAACTGTTCTGCAGTTTTGCAGCGAGGCCTGGATGCTCCGATACCTCTTTCTTGTTGGCAGCAGGGTGGAGAGTGTGTGTGTTCTGTTCATCTGAACGTAGCATTTTGTGGGAGAAACGTTTCGTCACTTATCCAAGTGACTTCTTCAGTCTCAGCTGACTGCAAGTCAGGAGTCAAGGAGGCCATTTACATAAAAAGGGAAAGAGAATCTCTGAATTGAGGAGGGGGCCTAAGGGTACATCTGTCACCATCTTACAATGCTGTGATTGCAGCCATTCCCCAAATCTCTGTGAATGGTACTCATGTTCATTCACTGGTGCTGGTTTCAGTCATTATGCAAATGTACTGTTTATAAGATTGAAACCTGCAGTCAGCTGAGACTGAAAAAGTCACCTGGATGAGTGACGAAACGTTTCTCCCACAAAACGCTACGTCCAGATGAACAGAATCAACTTTTGGAGACATTGATGGATGTATTAGGAGAAACTCTGGGTTCAGGATCTTCCCCAAAGATAGTCAATCTGCCCAAGACCACAACCGCCAGTTATTTAAAACCGCCATTGTAAATGGCTCACGACTTCATGTCAGCCAGTCTGCTGTTGCTACTAACAAGTCTGAGCACCAGGAAGCGACAGAACACTGAACACCGCTGTAATACGTTTTACCACCAGAGGGCGCAGGAGATACATCGGCTTTCTCCGTTTGACAGTCGCTCATGTCCGTCGCGGCATTTTCCCTCCTCGGGTATCTTCGGCGGTACTCGGTTGCTAACGGTCGGTATGTTCAAATGTTCGGCTGCAGCTCCTCCTGAGTCTCAAGTGAAGAAAGAGCGGAGAGAAAAGAGACCCCCGGACCGGACAGAAGGAGTCTCAGAGCGGGATGACGGTGCTGCAGGAACCTGTCCAGGTATGAAAACACATCTTTGGCTCGTTGTCATGCGTGGGGAGCGGAGCATGTATGAAGTTTGTGCCTGTCTCTGCGCCCGGCCTTAGCGGCGGGTGCAATCCGTGGTGAGAGCGCTGTTCCTCGGCCGCAGGCCCTACAGAGGCCCGCTGACGGCACAGAGAGTTTTCTGCGATTATTGGTGGTCGTTAGTACCTTCTGTCACGGCCCGTTCGGGTCACGCAGAGCTGTTAATTTACACCCGGTACAGCTGAGATATGTCATGCCAGACACCTTTTAAAGATTTGTCAGATTAAGATTCCAGGTATTTCCGATCTAATTAAAGGGGAAATTGGTCAGTTTATTTGATATTTCATGATTCGTTTTGTTCCGCACATCTTTTGGGCTCAGATCCAAAAAAGGAACACTGTCTAATTTTAAAATAAATCCGGAATCCGAGCAGGTCCATCTGAAGAGGCCTGAGTCCGGCTGAGGGGAAATGACCCGCGGAGAGCGAACAGACACTCTTTAAAGTCAGTATTTCACCGGAACCAACTGTGGGTGGATCACTGACTGTGAGCAGTATTTGTCATAGAACAGGACCCGATGTTCTTAAGTATATCACGGAGTTTAAGATGTGTGCAGGTGAGAGTGCCGAGAGAAACTGTTGGATTTCATATGGAGTTCTGTGTTAGCATGACTCGGTTAGCAGCTAACGCAGTTGCTAGCACTCAATGGAGCTTCAGTGAGGAGGAACTCTGCTTTAAAGTTCATAAAACGATCAAATCCGTTCCTTGGGGGTCTGTTAATGTCAGAGTCTGATCGCAGATCAGAGAACAGATGAAGGTATCCCGCGGCCGTTAGACTCTCACAGCTAACACAGGCTAATGGCAGCTAACTGCCCGGTAACATGAACCACCGTTAGCTGTTAGCCGTTAGCTGCCATGTCAGCCGCGGACTGATGGGTAATGTCTCCTCACAGGTGTGTTTGTGATCTCACTCGGGTAAACTGTGACTGCAGAGTTAAAGTGAAGTGACGTCAGTAACGGAACTGCTGCAGTGATCGATCAGCGTATTGATCAATAACTTTCCTGAGTTTGACCCATCGATAACAGTGGCATAAACACGTCCTGTCTCACATGATGCTCTCAAGTGTGCGTTTGGAGTGCTGACCAATGGCAGCACACAGAGTGTTGATCTAACTACGGTATTGGCTATTGATTATGTATGGCTCGCTGTGAGCAGGTACAGGTGACACAGCCTTTATTTTAACCTGGAGTCAAAAACTGTTTACAGTCAGGTAAACCTGTACTACTGGTAGTCGTTCAGCTTTCTAATGAACAATACCAGCGTTTGATCAATAACTTTGTGTTTACTGTTGAAATGCACTGATTATAGCTGAGTGTGGGAGGAGATCTGTTTCTCACAGCAAACTGAGCCAGGGAGCCAGTTCTGGCTAAATAATGCAGATTTAATGCAAAATCAATCTGAGAAGCTGCACAGATACACCAACGTGTGTGTGGAAACAGTAGGCTTACAGAAGCTCGTCTGTGTCTCCACATGTGGAGGTGATGTGAGACACATCTATGCAGCTGTGTGTCTGGTAACGAGGTCCGGTGACTGAAGTTGGATGTTTTCTGCTCTGCTTGCTGTCGTTGCATTGTTACAGTGAAGTGGGCAAATACATTTATGATGTCACTGCGTGCCGTTGTGTCGTAAGTGGTGAGAACACTGCTGTCTCTATGGAAATGAGCGGCTTTGCTTCTTTTTCCAACTTCAAACGGCCCAAATCTCCACACTCTAACTCCTCCCACCTCCTTTTCAGTGGCGTCCTCATCTTCAGAGTCTTGGCTTGTCTTGACTTTTCATTGATGTTTTCTGACATCATTTCCTTTTTCTCAATCAGGCTCCTACTGTTAGGACAGGTGTGGTCCTTCCACGCTCTGTGGCTCAGCCTATCCTGACCTGTCTTTGGTAGGGTGGGCAGTTGGAGGGTCATGCCTATTGGAGCCCTTAAGCTCTGGATTCTGAACTCTGATCTTCCTCCTCACCTTAAGCCTCACTCCTGGACTGTAGTTGGGGCTCTAACATAAGAAATCCTACAGGAATGTATTTAATCTCAACATTGTCGCATTGAGTTACGGTCGGCAGATCAGACATGCGAGCGTTTGAGACATGGCTGAACAACAGCATGATGTCTGTTGGGTCTGCGCTTCGCAGGCCCCGCTGGTTTAGAAACCCATTTCTGTGAACAAAGCAAGACAGACTCGAGCTCATGCCAGATAACATTAGACTGTAGTGTCTTTAAACTAATTTCCCTCTGATCAACAGTTTGATTACGTTCTCACATCACGAGAGTTTATTTTCCTAAGTGCCACTGAGATAGATCCACTTTTTAAAAGAAGTCTCATATATGGCCGTGAGGAGAAGAGAAACTTACAGCAGCGCTGTACTCGGCAGTTCACCTCAGTGTCGCTGTCATCAATCACAACTGAGCTACGTTGACTCAGGTCTGGGATCATCACTGATTTCGACAACTGATTCAAAGGTCCCGACTCAGATTCGGTTTGGGACTCAGTCACAAATGTCATGATGATGATGATGATCATATTTCTTGGATGCGCAGTCATTAAGATGGGCGGAGCAACGTAATCATGCACGGACTGATGTGAAGACCAAACATGGACAAACTAATTTCCCAAAAAATTAGGTCTGTCAGTGTTAACACGTTAATCCGGTGTTGACGCGACTAAAATTTGTAACGCTCTCAACCCATCTGAAGCGCAGAATGAACAAACTTTGGACAAACTGCCTGGAATACGTTGACAGAGACATTTCAGGGATTGTAGCTCAGTCCGGTCCTGATAGGTTAGTTGTTAATCGTCTTTGTCATAATGTCGCTTATTTGGGATGAAAGACGTAAACCTAAGGATGTAACCAAAGCGGTGTGCTGCTTATGCAGACGTATAGTGCAAGCTAGAGCAGGGCGATATGGCCAAAAATATTTATCACGATATATATTTGAAAATTTGCGATAA
>NW_005187855.1:76001-77112 GCF_000239375.1 Pundamilia nyererei
GTAACTAGCGAAACTAGCGAGCTAACTTCCGCTAGCTTCCTGCTAACTCCTAACTCCGTTAAATGTAATAAATTTTGTTTTCATGGATGCCTGGAAGTTAAACTTCATAGTTACACCTGGTTAAGCAGCAATGCTGATCGTATTAAAGATGAAAGAATTTAGACAGTTTTTAACTCTCAGTGATGCTGCAGTGTTCGTTTGACCTGAAATATATGGAGTTTAGGACCCAGATTACTCCCAGATTTAAGAGCATCTTAGTCCGACAAATACGACAATAACGACGGCCGCTTGCATGTTCTGCAAAAAAATGTGCTTTGTCGTGTATCTGACGGACAAACACCAAACCAGTTCCACATCACTGAAGTTGCACCATTTTTACAAACCAATTCTGGTTCATCTGTTTCACTCAACAATCGGCCATGTGCGTATGAAAACAAAGGCACTGCGCATGCGCGTTTTACTCATATTCTATCGCGATACTTCATTTTCCTATCGTTGTCTAACATTATACCGGTATTACCGTGAACGGTATAATATGGCCCAGCCCTAGTGCAAGCAAAGCTCTCAAACGCGGCTAACTTTCAATTAGAGCTGGGCGATAGAACGATAACGATATGTATCGCGATATAACTTTTTCTCGATAGAAAAATTAAACTATCGCAATAGGCCTCGCCGCTCTTGTCCTCTTTTAAAAAAAAAAAAAGAACAGCCAATCCAAATTAAGTAGCGCAGAGCCGAACCAATCGCAGCCGCAGCGTCATGTCACGTGCCTTGTTACGTACAGCACAAGTGCCAAGCCACATGTGTATTTGTTTGGGAAGCAGCCAGCCACCGTACCGCCTAGGTAATGGAGGAAATGAGTGTGCAGACTAGAAAAATCAACCGAGCGTGACCGAAGGTTACCGAAGACAAAACAGATGATGGTTCCAACGCCGGAGAGATTGTCGAACGGAAGAGCCATAGAAGTTCCGTAGTGTGAAGGTATTTCGGCTATTTCAAGTCTGACAAAAAACAGAGTAGCGTGCACTGTAAATTGTGCCGAAAGCAAGTCTGGAAATACAATAAACTGGTGCATGCGCTACGTCCACACGTACCCGGGCATTCTTGAAAA
>NW_005187855.1:77979-99154 GCF_000239375.1 Pundamilia nyererei
TACAAATATAGTTATTTGGCTTATATCGTGATAGATATCGTTATCGCCTGAAATGAAAAAAACATATCGTGATATGAAAAAATCTTATATCGCCCAGCTCTACTTTCAATTCAATTCAATTTTATTTATATAGCGCCAAATCACAACAAAAGTCGCCTCAAGGCGCTTCATAGATACAGAGACTGGTTGGGGTGAGAGAAGGAAGACAGGATAAAAGACAAAGACTAACTGGCATGAGCATGTGCGTGTTCACCATCCGGCTGAGAATGCTAGGCTATCAGCAGCTTCTGCAGCTCTGTCAACAAGGATTTGGCGCTCTCTGAGGAGGGGGCTGTTTTTTCTGTTGACTGGATCTATTAGCGCCATCATTATTGGCAAACTTACTCATGGGCAAATAAATCAAAACGATGGGCAATAGGCTGATAATCGATAGATTCTTCCAATCGCCCAACCCTAGTTTACAGTCGCTTCAGGACAATAACAGTAACAGACAAATTACAATATTTTATAAAGTTTACAAAATATAAGAAATAGCTCAGTTATAAATATTACAGAGGTGAAATATACACGATCAAGATTTTACTCTAACCTGGAAACTTTGTTATTTTACTGCAAAAGGCTGTTGCTGCTGCACTGTGAGCTGTGTGTTAGGTGGAGGGAGTTCAGTTATATCCACAGGCAGAAAAGATTTCCTGTGTCGTTCAGTGATGCATTATGGGTAATCTCAGTTTCTCGCTGAATGTGCAGACTCATCATCAACAGTTTACGAACAGGGTTCATGCAGGTGCTTGAAACCCTTGAAAATTCGTGGACTTTAATGTCTTTTCAAGGTTTAAAGATTTCGGTTGTGGTGCTTAAAACAGCTGCAAACTGTTTTTCATTCAGCACAAATAACTGTCTGAATACTTTTCTTATCACATAGAGACATAAAATGAGTCGCAAGTTTGTCCGCCTGGGGCTGCTTGCACCTCTGCATGTCAGTTTGCCCCCTCCCCCAACATGGGTGGGTGCACTAACATTACTCCAGGTTGCCGTTTTAATGAGTGTTTGAGTATGTTTACATTACGCATGCTAATTTTTAAAGTTATTATTATTTTTTTGCTAGCTATTAAACTCACTGGACAAGTGATTGAAGTGCACTGAGTGTGATGCAATACAGCAGCGCTACGCAGTTAGTTATGGTGATTTATGTAACTCGGTGTCTTTGGCAACACCTCAGGGGGAAACAATGGTAATACGATTCATACGTGCACAGAGTTGACACGTTTTTGTGCTCCCGAAGTTCCCCGGCCTTCATTCAAAACGTGTTTATTGTGAGCACCTACACATGAAACAAGCTCACACTGAGGCCTTTGGGCACTATCAGGAGACACATATGTTTCATACTTTAAGGCTGCCTGCTTATTTAAGGGAGATGATACATGATGGCTGTACATATTAATATTACAGATGATGGATTAAATGAACAGGTTTTCGATGCTCGTGCATTCTTAAAGTCTCCTATGTCGAATGAACTGAGTGAGTCATGTGTCCACAGCCCCTCCCAGTCAGAGCTTTTCTCCCTGCCTGTTTACTATACATGATGTTATTAGCACAAACACTTTCAAGGTGATCATTTAGGACTTCAACAATAATACACACAGCAGTGTAGTTAAAACATCTTACAGTTTTATGTTGAGTGTCACACAGTAAAGAAGCATCAGTATCTGTTGAGAAGACTTTTTCATCTGGCCTGACTGTGTGTTATTTTGTGGTGTTTGGTACAGGTCTCTTGTTTTGTTGGGTTGTTGTTTCCAACAGGAGATGAATATCTCTAACAAGTTGATTTGTTCGTATTTCCACATCTTAATTTTAAGCTAAATGTGTGTTTTGAGTTGCTTTTTAACAAAGGTGTTTAAGCCGAGGGTGTTTTGCTTTAAATTTCACATGGTCTTACTGAGGTGATGTGACGTGAAACATCTATTTTTTTTTTTTTTTGGTAATGTGCTTGAAAATGAACCTTAAAAGGTGCTTGAATTTGACCCTGATACAGGCCTGTATAAAACACTCCACAGAGCTGGGGGACACGGGAGGCTATCTTGGTCGGAGACGAAACCTGTGAGGCGTCGGCTTTCAGCGCCGTGTCCGTGCCGTCAGGTGAACGTGTTTCCACGTTTTAGTGGAATCGTTGACCTGGTCTTTCTTTTGTGAGCTTTAAGCTGATTCTGGAGTTTCAAACACATTTACATTTAAAAATCGATGTCAGGATTTAATTCTTCGATAGTGCGTTATTCAAGTTAAAATCGATTTGAATCAGGAAATCTTTTTTTTCCAACCCTAGTTAACTTCTTGAAATAAAAACATACAATCAGGTAAATAAGTACCTGAGCAATGAGCGTGGACACTTGACCCGGTAACTGAGGTTTGTTATCGTGACACAAAAGACTGATAAGCATGAAAATTCATATCTCGTCCACTGTCATTTGAGGGTTTGTCGGTAACGTGGTGAAAATTGTGTGACATGAAGTCGGGCAGGGATACACTCCACAGCATCACTGAACAAAGTCTTGTCATAGTGAGCAAGATGCTTGTTGCGACAGCGTATTTACACTTGTTTATTTACTTTAGCTACATCTAGGCGTGGGCGGTATAAACGTATACGGTAGAAACTATATAAATTTGGCCAACGGTAGAGAGTTTGACTATATACGCGATAGCGTATGTTGATGGTGTCATCGAGCTGTGCCTGTTTTGGTCGAGAGCATTGCAGCGTCTGCAAACAACATCATCTGCAAATTACTGCGCTTCCTCCACTTCCATACCATTGATTCATTAATGCCGAATTCTCTGCAGCTGCTCTGTTCCCATGTTGTTGCAGTATATTAATGACTAACCTCGTATTGTGGATGGATTATCTCAGTTGTTCTGGTCCGTTTACAGCATCCTGCCATGCTATTGCATGTGTTCCTGACCAGCAGGAACCCTCACGCTAAATTTTATCGAATGGAAAAAAGTTAGCGTTCATCTTCCAGCTTCACTCTGTTTATGTTATGCTACCTAACTGTTTTGCTAGCGATCACGTAGCACATCATTATATACCAGCTAGCCCAACTTCAGTAAACCTACAAACATCACTGCTGTTTAATTTTCTGTCTTACTTTATGTTGGAAGTGATAGCAGAGCTGTACGTTTGAATTTTTTTCATTAATCTCTCAGTCAGAACATGCAATATCATGCTTAGGTGGAAACTAGCGAGCTAACTTCTAACTCCGTTAAATGTAATAATTTTGTTTTCATGGATGCCTGGAAGTTAAACTTCATAGTTACACCTGGTAAAGCAGCAACGCTGATCATTTTATTAAAGATGGAAGAATTTAGACAGTTTTTAACTCTCAGTGATGCCGCAGTATTTGTGTGACTTTGGGACCTGACTACGGCAGCCGTAATGCTCTGACAATCCCTCAAGCCGTGCGGCTTCGTAGCTTACCAAAGTTGGACTGAAACATTTTTGACAGATTTTAAAGCGCCGTGTACCACATAAATTCGGTTCAAGGTCAGTAAGCACAGCCAGAATTCATAGAAAAGGCGCACTGTCAATTTTTGAGAAAGGATTTGGCAGTGATGACGTGACTCTTCGATTCAGTGCCTCTGGTACCAATGAGCTCATAAAGAGTCAAATGAATGTCGGGCACACCTGAGGCCAGCGCATTGCTGTGGACCCCGACAGTTTATCATGTGACCTGTTGTAAGATGACTTGCCCCTCCCAGCTGCGCCTCACTTGTCTGTCTCTGTCAGGCTGCAGTGTGGCAGGCTCTGAACCACTACGCCTACCTGGACGCTGTTTTCCTCGCAGAGAGGCTCTACGCTGAAGGTAACACCTGTCTGTGTGTCCACATACACTTCTGTCAGTACCTGTTTTTCACCCGTGTGTCTCACCTGTGTGTGTCAGTGAGGTCAGAGGAGGCGCTTTATCTGTTGGCCACATGTTATTATCGCTCGGGGAAGCCCTACAAAGCCTACCGGCTGCTGAAGGCTCACAGTTGCTCCACGCCACAGGTTCGATTCCTGCTGGCAAAGTGCTGCGTGGAGCTCAGCAAGTAAGAACACATGGCCACACACACACACACACACACACACACACACACACACAGAGGTAAATGTAAAAGTAGTCAGAAATGATAAACTTCAGGAAATAGAGTCCATTCGGACCCCGCCTCTTTGTCTCTCAGGCTGGCGGAAGGAGAGCAGGTTCTGATTGGTGGTGTGCTGAACAAACAGAAGAGTCAGGATGACATCATCACAGAGTTTGGAGACTCTGCCTCTTTCACGCTATCTTTACTGGGGCACATTTACTGGTAAGAACCAAACTCACCTGCGCTCCACAGGTGAGGATGCTCTGCTGACTCACCTGTCTCTCCCTCTCTGTGAGCAGTAAGACAGATCGTGTTGCCAAAGGTGCCGAGTGTTTTCAGAGGAGTCTAACTCTCAACCCGTTCCTCTGGTCGCCTTTCCAGAACCTCTGTCACCTAGGTAACGCACACATCCTCCTGTGGAGTCATGAGCACTGTCAGGCTCCACGTGACTTCAATTACACTTGATGCTTTGTGTTTTAGGAGAGAAACCAGACCCAGATCAGGTGTTCAGGTTGTCCTCGCTACAGAACTGCTCCATTGCCCCACCTCCACCATCTGTAAGCCCTGCCCAGAACTCCTCCCATAGATTAGACACCGCCCTCATGGAGACGCCACAGGACACGCTGGTGAGCAACACAAATGCACCTGCAGTGCGGCTGTTTGAGCTTTGACCCATGAGCAGCTGACAGCGTTTTTGTTTTTTAGGAGTTGAATCGTCTGAATCTGGAATCGTCAAACGGAAAGCTGGCGTCTGATTTGTCCGTCTCCTACATCGACTCCTCCCTCATCTCTCCAGACACCGGCTCCTTATTGGGGAACACGGTTTCTATGGCGTCAGCTGGCTCACTTTTAGCTAAACAGAACAAGCCCAAGAGTGGGCGGAGTTTACTTGGAGGTCCTGCAGCCCTCAGCCCACTAACGCCAAGGTGAGTACAACACCTGCACAGGTGAGTTGGAGTCTTACCTTTGCAGCTGGAAGTGTGTTTACAAACTGTGTGTGTGTGTGTATGTGTAGCTTTGGCATCCTGCCCTTGGATCCCAGCCCAGGAGACCCCACATATCTACAGAACTATTCATCCACTATGGAAACACAAACTACAGCCCCCAGCAAGAAGGTAACAGCACAGACACACACAAACAGACAGGAGTGTCTGTGATTTCACCTTTGAGTTCTGGAGCTGAAAAGAGCCAATCAGGAAGATGTTTGCTCATGTAACAGACAGGAGTCGCCCCCTGCTGGTCACCAGTCAGCTATGTCGAAGCTTTGAATAATAACAGAGATGTGACAAACAAGAAGCACATTGCTGTCATACTTCACACGTAACCTTCATAACATCATCAAATGGCTCGCACTTAACACTGCATTTCAAAATAAGGCACTTCCTGTCAACACCTTTGACCTTAATCCTAACTCAGTGGTTCTGAAATAAATGACAACAATGGCATGTTTCAGTTTTTCTTCTTGACCCCAGTAATGTTCACAACAAGGCTAGTACAGGTTAAACACTTCCTGTTCACCTCACAGGAAGTTACATCATTCCCTTTGAGAAACACAAACAGTCCCTAGCCGTAGGATGATATCCACCCCTCTTCCTCTGCTCACCTGTACCTGTCTCTCCGTCTCAGGCTGTTTCCAGGATCAGTCAGTCCAAGTCTGTCTTCAGTCAGAGCGGTAACAGCAGAGACGTTCTCCCCATCCCCTTCAACCAATCGCAGACCTCTGCACCTCACAGCAGGTAACTATGGCAGCCAATCACAGGACCTGCTGCACAGCAGGGATCAGTTCCGACTGCCCGATGGTCCAAACGTGTCGGCCCTTCAGCTGCTTTGATCTTCTTTAGGTGATCTTCAGGAGGAAGATGAGAAGCTGAAAATTGTATATGATGACTCGTAATTTCACTTTACCACCTCTGATGGACTTGCAGGTACCAGTGTGTCCACCTCTGATCACCTGTCTGTGTCTCAGTGGCTCTCCTCAGGTCCTCAGTCCCAGCATGTCGGGGCCGCCAAATGTTCAGCCCAGAAGAAGCTCCAGATTGTTTACAAGCGCCAGCTCTACTGCCAAGGTACTCACTGTAGTACTCACTGTAGTAGTAAGTTAAATCTAACCACTACATGCTGTAGTAGCACCTGTTTGGTGCCTCCAGCCTTCCTTCTGACTGTCCTTCTCCTCTCTGCAGGAGAACAGTAAGAAGCTGAAGATGAAGTTCCCGACAAAGATCCCGAACAGGAAGACGAAGTGTAAATCGGCGAAGACGTCCAACAGCACCAACCTGAACGAGAGCCTGGACATCCTGAGACTGGATCCCAGCCTGAGTCTACCTGAGACAAAGATCCCACAGTACCAGAGGGCCGCCGCAGGTACGCCTCCAGGCTCCGCCTCCTCCAGGGCTGCTGTAATCAATGCAGTAAGTACAGTTTATGTGACGCACCTGTTATGTTTTCAGACAGCATAATGGCGTTGCTACGGGAACTGGGACGGGGCTACCTGGCGCTGTGCTCGTACAATTGTAGAGAAGCCATAAACATCCTGACCTCGCTGCCCCCCCAGCACTACAACACCGGCTGGGTCCTCACGCACATCGGCAAGGGCTACTTCGAGCTGGCCGAGTACACACAGGTAACGCACACACTCTTTTTTTTTTTTTTTTCTTTTTTTTCTTCTTTCCTTTAGGTGGCGTGATCGTGAGGTTCTGACCAATGGTCCCTCCAAGCTGTGCGTGTGCGCAATTGCGCACTGCTAGCACGGTCTCTGCACACAGAAAATCTGCGTTGCGCACAAAAAACCCCCAATCTAACCTGAATTGAAATTAAAATTAAAACGTTAACAATTCTGTTCTGCAGTGTTAGTCAGTGACTGGCTGCTCCCGTATGGGATCGGAACGATGCCACCTTATCCCATAGTCCAGCCAATGATGCGATTCACATTCGTATATACGCAGCTAATCAACGCGGTTGACAGGCTCTGACAGCGTCCTTATGTGCCGACACCGGTGTTTTAGCGAGCAAAGCTGATGTGGAGTGAAGCCACGTTAATGACAACGTGTACAACCATTGGAGATGTGAGCAGGACAGACAGAACAACTGACGGACAAAGTGTGGACTTTATACCAGTTTTTAAATTGTGTTGATCGGCCGCGTAAAACCAGAGTTATGATAAAAAAATCTGTAATGTTTGTTTTTCTTCCTGAATACTGTCGTTGTTTATATTTACTGCGGGAAGAAACGGTAAAAACGGCGTTTTATAAGGAAAACGCTCGAAAGCCTGTGAGCAAAAACAAAGCCAAAAAACCCCGCCCTTTCCTATTGGTGGAAAAATGTACCATGTGGACCAATCAAAAAATGATATGGCAACATGGCATTTAGTTGTTTAGGAAGGGGGAAGTTTTAGGAGTGACGGCGGTGTTTTGAGATGTGAGAGATTTGCGACGTTTAACGCAAATCTTGTGTAGTCAGTGTGTAGTGTAGTTTTGTTGTGTGTCAGAACAATGAGGCGCCTGCTGAGTGTTACAGGTGTTACAGCAGTGACACATCTGCTGCTGTCAGGCCTGCAGGTATCAGGCTGTTGTTCTCCTTCATCTCATAGTGGACAGAAATTATTTTTGGAGCGGCACAAATAATTTGTGTGGCATCAGATTTGATGCAGAACAGCTGATTGTTCTGTAAATAGTTTGAAATGTTTATTTAAAAATCGCCTTGGCTGCATTTTCAGGTAAACAGCTGCAAAAAACTTCGTTGTTTGTATAACTCAGTTACTTTTTTGAAGAAGTAACTACATAATTAATTGCCCAACATTGGTTATTATTTACTGTATGTTGCAGACAGAGTTACAGACTCTCTCCCAGACCACAGACTCACAATACAAGTCAGAGCTTTATAAAAAAAAAAAAGAAAAAAAAGAAAAGGAAAGTTGTGTTTTCAAAATTGGAGTTATTTTTTACTTCCAATAGTGTTAACATGCTACAGGTCATGAACAAGATTTTTTTTTTTTTTTAATTTTCATTGTAAGTGGGCTAAAGCAGTTAATTAAAAGTAGTCTAATATAAATGTAAATGCTGTAATTTGATTATTTTAATAAACCATGTAACACGTCTGCTGTTGCTCACTGTGGTCCAAGTGTCCGCTCAGGGAGTTTGTGTGTTCAGACACATCAGAGGGAACATTGGTTGCGACTCACCTATACACAGTGCTGTGCAAAAGTAACTTCCCTGACCTGATGACTGTCAGTGACCGATTGTTTGAGTTCAGATTCTTTGGAGAGCCAATCAGAGGTGGAGTTGCTGGTGTGTTTCAGATCACCATCCTGCTGCCCAAGTGCTCTTGAGCTTCAGGGTGTGAACTGATGGCTGGACATTCTGGCAGAGAGTGGTCCAGGTGCTGCAGCCCCAGACCGTCACACCACCACGTCTGACTGTAGAAATGTCTCCGTCAATTTTTCAGACCACCTCACTTTGTCTTTAGATGGTGGTGTGACGTGCTGACGTGGTCTCATCGTGATTTAACAGCAGGGGCGGTTACCTTTGCACACAGGGCAGGTGTGTTCAGATTGTTTGTACTAGCACCGCTGGCACTGGACTCAGTTTTATCTGAAACGTATCTGTGTCACAGATACGGGGAGGGAAAAAATAAGGAAGGGGGCGGTGTCTTTGTGGTCATCTCATGGCGCACCTGCAGACTGCCTCCAGTCCAGGTGAAGCCTCATTTGGATACTGCTGGTGCTTGTCCGTTGTCATGACAATGTGTGTTTGTAGGCGGAGCGTATGTTCAGCGAGGTGCGCAGGATCGAGTCGTACAGAGTGGAGGGGATGGAGATTTACTCGACCACGCTGTGGCACCTGCAGAAAGACGTCGCCCTGTCGGCGCTGTCCAAAGACCTGACCGACATGGACAAGAACTGTCCCGAGGTAAGGAGCTCACCTGTCCAGGTCAGAAACCCACTGATTGTGTGACACTGAGACACATGTACTGTGTGTGTGTGTCTACAGGCCTGGTGTGTAGCAGGAAACTGTTTCAGCCTGCAGAGAGAGCACGACATCGCCATCAAGTTCTTCCAGAGAGCCATCCAGGTATGCCACGGTTACCAAGCACTGATTCTGGGAAGAAGGTCTCTGGTCAGCTGGGGCCACCTCATCTGTACAGAAATGGTTTTGTGTTCTGGGTCAGCTGATGCTCCTCCCTCTCTGTACCCGTCTCAGGTGGACCCGGGCTTCGCGTATGCGTACACTCTGCTGGGTCACGAGTTCGTTCTGACAGAGGAGCTGGACCGAGCGCTCGCCTGCTTCAGGAACGCCATAAGAGTCAACAACAGACACTACAATGCCTGGTACACTGATACCGCCTCCACATTGACCACGCCCACTGACAGTACATGTATAAAGGTTCCACCACGGGGCCCTGCTCTCCCTGATAGGTGTAGCCTCTTTAGAAACAAGCAGATGCTGAGACAGCAAGTGTAGTGGTACAGACAAGGTACGCAGAGAGACATGTGGGAAGAAACCAGTGAGAATGTGAGCAGCTTTACTGCTGAGAGCAGAACCTACACCGTCGTCGTTTTCCAGAGTGGAGCACAAAAGGTCTCAAACTTAAACCTCGTGTTAGAAGTTATGAAAACACAGAGTAAAAGAGTAAAGTTACAGTTCAATGTTGACTGTTACATAAAATCAACTGTATACAAAGCTTTTGTGTGCGCATAGGTCCACAGGCCTGAACATGATGAACTTTGACCTGCTGCTCACCACAAACACACGCAGATATTTTTCTTTTTCTTACGACTACAGTTAAACGACAGTCTTACTCAGTGAGGTAACGCAACGTGTTTTTATTGTCACAGCAGCTTTTTCTTCATCATTTAAAAAAAACGCAGATATTTCTTGAACATCATAGTGGGCTGTCTGTGGGCCGCACTCCTGCTCCACACTCATAGACACTGACACCAATTTTTTTATTTATTTATTTATTTATTTATTTTTTAAAAACCCGTAATGATCGTTTTTAATCTTCTTCATTGTGTGTGTGTGTGTGTGTGCGCGCGCAGGTATGGTCTGGGAATGATTTACTACAAACAGGAGAAGTTTAACTTGGCTGAGATCCACTTTAAGAAAGCCCTGAGCATCAACCCTCAGAGCTCCGTGCTGCTCTGCCACATTGGAGTGGTAAGTTTTCACACGCCCACTGGAGGCGCACCTGAGCACGTGCAGAATGAACCGTTACAGTTCCAATTTTTTAGATGTTTACAAGATTTCTGTGTGAAAGGGATGTCACGACACCATGAGCCGCTTTACAGCATCCTCCATTTTGGTTTGGGGTGTGAAGCGAGCAGTCATCTCGTGAGAGCCTTACTTCCACCTGCTGCTTCTCCGCATAGGAGACAAACAAATAAACATCAACCGGTTTCTGACCAGTGAGACTAATGAAGTGCAATGACTGCAACAGATGAGCTGTTAGCTCGTAGCACTGACCCTCTGGTGTGTGTGTGTGTGTGTGTGTGTGTGTGTGTGTGTGTGTGTGTGTGTGTGTGTGTGTGTGTGTGTGTGTGTGTGTGTGCACGCAGGTGCAGCATGCTCTGAAGAAGTCTGATGCAGCCTTAGAAACATTGAACCGAGCGATCGGTATCGACCCCAAAAACCCACTCTGCAAGTTCCACAGAGCCTCCATCCTGTTCGCCAACGACAAGTACAAGGTAATCAATACTTGTCAGAACTGACTGTGATGAATGTAATCGGCTGGTGTGAAAACACACTGAGGGTCTGAAAGCTGACCGGAAGGAAACTGTGTGACATCATAAAGTGCTCTGTGGATTAAAACCCAGAGCCAGTGACTCCCTGATCAATACTCTTCTGTTCTAACCCTGTTCTGTAATCAGATTACATAAAGCATAACCTTTGACCTTTGTCTGTGTGAAGTCATGTTATTCATACAGAAACATAAAAACATTTCAAATGTTAAAACTGAGAAAATGAATCCTTTTAATAAATTGATGAGCTCGTGAATGAGAATCAGCACGGTCCTCAGCCAGGAAAGGGTGCAGCGCCCACTCAGGGACAGCTCCTGCTCCAGGTGGGGGAGTTTAAGTATCTCAGGCTCTTGGGGTTTGATAGAAGGGAGCGGGAGAACCACAGATGGATTAGTACTGCAGTGACGCGGACGCTATACCGGTCTGTCGTGGTGAACAGAGAGCTGAGTGTATCTACGTCCTTATCCTCACCTATGGTCACAAGCTGTAGGTCATGATGGAAAGAACGAGATCGTGGATACAAGCGGTGGAAATGAGCTTCCTCTGAAGGGTGGCTGGACTCTCATTTAGAGATGGGATGAGAAGTTCAGCCATCCGGGAGGGGCTCAGAGTAGAACCGCTGCTCCTCCACATCAAAAGGAGCCAGCTGAGGTGGTTCGGGCATCTGACAAGGATGCTCTGGGCAGGTAGGACAGCTCCGTGTTTCCTCTCTAACATCAGTCTGTGATGTTAGAGAGGAATCCGCTGTTCAGCAGTCCTGGCTCTGCTTCGTCCTGTTGTTGCTTACATGATGCTCCAGATGTTGTCAGCTGGCCAGAGGTCTGGACTGCAGGCGGGCCGGTTCAGCGACCGTGCGGCTGAGACAGATGCAGTCTGCGGTTTAGCATCCACGTTCGCAGGCAGCATCCACCTTCGCATGCGTCTGACCTCAGATTAGTTTTAAAGGAGCTTTGATGTTTCTCCATCGTGGTCACATGTGGCTTCTTCTATGCATGATGCGTGGACTGCACGCTGAGTTCTCATTGGTTGACGGCATCAGAAAGGGAGCGACAGCAGCATTCACTGCAATGTAAACGAGCAGGGAAAAAAGGAGCATGAAAACCTCAGACAACAGCAGGAGGCCACACGCCACTTAGACAGCGCCCCCTGCTGTTAGACGCTTGTACTGTTGTGCTGTCTGCCTCTCTGATCTCTGTGTGTGTGTGTGTGTGTGTGTGTGTGTGTGTGTGTGTGTGTGCGCGCGCACGCGTTTGTGTGGGTGCGTGCAGGCGGCTCTGCAGGAATTGGAGGAGCTGAAGCAGATTGTTCCTAAAGAGTCGCTGGTTTACTTCCTCATTGGAAAGGTAAGTGTGACCTTTGACCTCTTTTTGTCATCAGAAACGCTGTCATCACTGAAAGCTGTTCAGGTGTGCAGAGAAATTAAGCAGCTAGTCAGAGCAATCCTTGGAGCAACTGTAAGCCCGTAATTTCCTGAGTGATGAATAAATGTTCTGATGACTGTTACACCTGTGCCTCAGGTGTATAAGAAGCTGGGGCAGACTCACCTGGCTCTGATGAACTTCAGCTGGGCGATGGACCTGGACCCTAAAGGAGCCAACAACCAGATCAAGGAAGCCATCGACAAGAGATACCTGCCTGAGGACGAAGGTACGCACTGTTGCCACTGTTTGGTGATGTCATATGCAGAGAGGAAGTAGTCCACACTCATGTTTAGTTGATGGCGTTTTACCGTCTGTGGTCCTGGGTTTGATTCTTCTGTAGAATCACTGTGTTCGGCACCACTTCACAGAACAAACATGTTTTCACAGCAGAAAAGTGTAAACGTGTTTAACATCATTTCCAGAATTACAAACGTAAATTTAAAATGTGTGTAGAAATGTTGCAAACAATAAACTTGATGTAAAAACGCAGCAAGGGCCTTGGCCACGCATGTATTTAAACCCGTTACAGAAGCTGTCACAATAGGACGCCACACAACTGATTTGTGCCAAAAAGTTGTTCCTGTCCATTACAGGGCAGCAGGGCAGGTCACAGCCCTGACACCTGCAGGTGTATCCCTCCTCCTGTTGTCCACCTGGGCCCATGTCCGAGTATTGTCCTTAGAAAATCTCGTTTTTCCCCGTAACTCTGGTTTTACTCGGCCAATCAACACCAAGTCAGGTTTACAGTTTGAATTTTCAACACAAGTGGAAACGGAGACTTGGTGAGGCTGCATTGCCATGTGACGCGGACACGCCGCTGTGTCCGTCAAGGGTTAAAGATTCTGTATCTCTGTTAAAATAAAATATTTCAGGGCTTTCTGACAAATACTGAATTTTGGAGTGTGTGGATCAAACGCGAAAGAAAACACTTGTACCTGGAAGCATCGAGGACGTCATTTCCACCCCACAGAAATGAAAAACTGCTGCTGCGGCCCGACGGGTGCCTAGCAACACGATTGTTTACACACATTTTGACATGAAGCATTTGACAATGAACTGTAACACAAGCCACACCAAGCTAGCTGTGATTGATAAATAAATATAAGAGATGAGTAACTACTGCGCGGCTCAAGATGGGATGTTGAGCAGAGCGTGTGAGTGAGCCGGGAACTGATGAGCAACGAGGGAAGCGTGGCTGAACGCAGCCAAGTGAGAGCAGAGCAGCAGGAGCGGTCTCAGGCCTGAGAACGTGATGCAGTCAGAAGCCTTCTGCTTCTGCAGTCACTAGTTTGAAATGTGCTGATGTCTTTCTAACCGTTCATTATTTTAGCACACACACATTATCCAGATTCATTTTGATCTTTCACATTCTTCTGGAAACGTTACTTATTGAATTCTGTTGTCAGCTTATTCCGAGTTTATTTGTAAAAAAAAAAAAAGGTCTAACCTGTCTCCCTCCAGCAGCCGAGGTGGACGACAGTCAGGACAGCAGCATCATGACGGACGCCGACGACACGCAGCTCCACACCGCCGAGAGTGATGACGTTCTTTAACCACGCCCTTTGGCTCCGCCCCAACCCTGGCTTGAGCCAGTCCCTCCCCTGTTTTGATTGGCCAGAGGCGTACTGTTCCTAGGCAATGACAGACCTTCAGTTTAGCTCCGCCTCTCTCCCCATCCTCCTGTTGGCTGAAACGGACTGCTGGTGCCCTGAAACCCCGCCCCCTGACACTTCCTTCCTGTCATGTCATCACAGCTGGGTTTTCTTTTTGTTTTGTTTTTAATATTTTTCTTTTGTTTTGTTTTCCATCCTGATGGTAATAATCAATAAACATTTAAACCCCGCCCACTGCTGTCTGCTTCCTCTGTAGCCAGTCAGAGCCCAGAGTCCTTTTATAGGAAGCAAGTTCAGCTAAAACTGAGTTTGCTAATATTACCATGGTAACAGGTAATGACTCAGATTGGTGAACTCTTCTTCACGTTTGTAACCAAAAACATTTCTCTTCACACTATAGGTTTATCGATGTGAAACTGTGGCTGACCTCTGACCTTTAACTGCTCTGTGAGTGAAGCTAGCATTAGATGACAGTAGAAACATTAGCGTAGCATTTGCCATGAGGCTGTTCAGCTGTCTTGAACAGATGTTGAGTCTGTTGCCGTCAATGACCTGATCAGATTGTTAGATTTAAGGTCAAAGGTCAGGATTCAGCTTAATCTGATCTTGAAGGTGACCATAGACTGATTTGAATCAAACTTTATTCATTCTGCGATCACAACAGTATCCTGGTATCTGAGCTCCACTGATGATGGCGGTCTGCTTCCTGGATTAGGGCTCAGGTGAGTCACCACAGGTAACATGAACAGGTGTTAGATGGGAACATGATATCACGTTTCATGCTTTGCCTGAGGACATGCGTGCAGCAGAGGGAGATTTTAATTTCAGGCCAAAATGAAGCTAATCACGAGTGTGTGTTTAAATAGACATTAACGCATTTACATGAAAATACAGCTAGATCGTTTCCAGCATTTAAGGACCGTGGACCTACCGGTATGTGCGTTTTTGGTTATTGTTTTGCCACTGTCTTCATGGATTTAACTATATTTTCTATCTGGTAATGCTACTTCTGCAGGCGTGTCCGTTTCAAGTTTTGGAGAACCAAAGTGTGAACTGCACACAGTGGACTGGCAAGGCTATTACATGTTTTGCCGTGACACTGGTTTGTACAGGTGATGATTCTTGTGGTTTTGAGCTGATGTGGACTAATTGCAGCCAGTTTCATATTGAAAGACATCCCATAACATCCATCCATTCGCTTCTGCTTATCCTTTTCAGGGTTGCGGGGGTGCTGCAGCCTATTCCAGCTGTGATAGGGGGCAGGGCAATAAAAGGCTGCATGTAGCTGCTAACTGCGGCTCAAAGCTAAAATTTTAAACTGATTTTGCCGCGATTGTGCATATCCCATAATAGTCAACCTAAAAACCTCACTCTGGCCTACCATGAACTGTTTACATCATCTGTCCATCCAGACAAAGGGCATGGGGGGGTGGAGCCTATCCCAGCTGTACTCCTGTCTGTCACAGGTCTAACAGACAAGCAGGTGTTTGGACTGAGAGGAACCCAGAGAACATGCTCGAGCTGGGATACAAACTAGGAACCTCACAACAGTGCTAACCATTGCGCCTGATGTAGTATTCAGAATGGCGTTTTTCTGGTTTGGTTTCATCACTGGGTCTTGCTTAGGGGAGATCGGCAGACGGATTAGTGATCTGGATGCTGTACCTGTCCTTCATGGTGTAGAGTGAGCGGATACAATGCGCTTCCTCTGAAAGGGGGCTGGCCTCCCTTAGAGATCAGGTGAGGAGCTTAGCCTGCTCGAAAGGAGCCAGTTGGGGTGGTTTGGCCATCTGACAAGGATGCCTCCTGGGTGAGGTGTTCCAGGCATGTCCCACTGGGAGAAGTCCCCGGGGAAGACCCAGGACACGCTGGAGAGACGATATCTTTCTAACCCTGGGAACGACAAGGTGACTGGGGAGAGGGAGGTCTGGACTTCTCTGTTTAGGCGACCCGTCCCCGGATAAGTGGAAGAAGCACATAAATCTGATAAAACTGCTTCCTGTTTATGTTGTTGACAGCGGTTATGAGGCTGGCGTCATGGTGTTTCTCTGCAGTGATGAAAAACTCGTCAGATTCAAGAGAAACTTTATTGGTACAAAGCACTTGAACAGCCAACAGGCAGAGAGACACAAATGTTTTGGCACCTGGTATCAAACGGCATTCTGGGTATTTTTTTTAATGATGGTGGTGGTGAGGGGTTGGTACAGCACGTCAGCAAAAACACAGAAGAGATATGATTGGTAGAAAGATGACATCAGAGAGATAGAGGCTCGATGATTGGACACATTTTATGAACAACGCTAATAACACTCTTCCTGTTTCCAGAGTCACATGACTTAATGTTTCACTTTTTCCCACCGTTCTCACACTTCCTGTTTCCTCCAGGAAGTGCTCAAGACAGATGTTAAAATAATGGCGAGTTAAAGCTTCAGATGCTTTTTCATCGACTCAGTTCTCAAAACGAAACTTCTGCACAGCGCAGGCGGACTAAGGATGATCTGATATCCTCGTGTCGGTGTTGTTCCCACATCATCATAATAAATGTTGTTCCAGGTTCAACATTGCAAGTGACCAATCACATTGTTGTGACGTCATACTTTTGCAAGCCAAGTGATTTATTAATTTATGAAATTACAATGTTGCAAGGACAATCTGTATAATGATTACAGTTTATTAAAAACAGTATCCTGAAATGCAAAGAATTCAAATTGCTGTATTGTCGGACAGAGGCAGTTTCTCACAAATAGATTATATTTTTAAGGTGTTTTTTTCCGAAGTCACAAAAGTATGACGTCACAACAATGTGATTGGTCGCTTGCAATGTTGAACCTGGAACAACATTTATTATGATGATGTGGGAACAACACCGACACGAGGATATCGTGCGGCGGACTAACTGGGACACGTTCACGGCCGTGCGTCTGTCGCCAAATTCAAAACGAGCTCAAATTTTCTTCAAAGGTCAGATTAAAGAGCGGGCTCCGGGTATGGGGGGGGGCGCTGTGGGCATTTACGCATCACAGGTTTGTGGAGTGTGTGTGTGTGTGTGTTTAATCGCATTTAACGCCGTTGGGTCTTTGATCAGGTTTTTAAACGCTGAGCTGATCAGCTTACCACAGGAACTCCTAAGGTTAAACATTTATCTGCTGAAAGTCATATTTATTCATTCATTTGTCACTGCTCAGCTTAAAGTTGATTCGCAGTGGAGATAACAAATATAGGTGAGGCTGATCATGTGACTCTGCACACCTGGGTGAACTCTGGGTGATTTCTGATTCATAAAATCTCTCCAATCCTCGGTAGCTTTGTGTAATATGTATGATGATTTTTTTTCTTCCATTAGGCCGTTTCCTTGGTGACAGCAGGGAGGCAGGGTCTGTAGGCACAGGGTTTGTCCAATCACAGGCCTTGTTTGGCGAGAGAGGCGGACACCTTACGGAAAGAGGAAGTGGTGTGTTAGCATATGTTATGTTTTTACTTTGTGATTTTTTTTTCTTTTTTCCCCGGAGTTCTTACCTCATCGGCCAGGGTGTCGAGGGGTGGAGTTTCAGTTGCATTAAGACTTCCATGGGAGGAAGTGTTGCTAAGATGACAAGGGGAGGAGTCAGCCTGGATGATGATTTCAGCACCGTGGTCGGTTCGAGCTTTGGCGCTCTCTCTGAAGCTCAGCTTCTGAGTCTCGATCTGCAAACACACACGCAGGTGTCACATGACTGGGAATCAGGTCACATGACAAAAACGTGCTGCTCCTGAGCTGGGTGTATAAAGCGCCAAATAAAGGGACAAAAGAAATTATGCTTCCACTGTAAGCGGACAGAGTTTACAGCAAAGGACAAATTAGGTCACGTGACACCGGTGACCTGCGTGAGCAGGGCCGAAGACGTCTCCATTTACGGAGGAGACAGCAGGTCTTCTGCGTTCAGGACGTTGTTTGAAGTTTCTATGACACTGCGGTGTAACAGAGGAGTCGGGAGTGCTGACTCTGCTCCTCCGACCCCCATGAGGAGGTGGATGTTAGTGCGTACCTTCTTCTTCCCTCCTCCCGGCACATGAGTGACGTTCTCCAGAGAGCCGACTTTGGACTGAACGGTCTTAAACTCCACCTTCTCTGACTTGATCTCCACCTTCCCTCCACCTGAGGAGTAGAGCGAAGAGATCAGCCGGTACTACTCGTCTGTGCTACTTTTTATTGATCAGCTCTCCACTTAATCTCGAGATATGTGATTGTGGTGTGGAACGTTACCTGGTTTGTGGTGGATGTTGTCTTTGGAGCCGCACTTTGATGTCACATTACTGAGATCCAGCTTCTTGTTGATGATCTGAACCTACAGACAGACAGGTGAGTGTCAGGATCTACCTGAGAGTCAGCTCTGCACAGCAGGTGGACGGATGTACGTTACCTTGCCCCCTCCAGGTGAGTGTTTCAGGTTCTCCGTGGACCCAACCTTTGACTTCACATTGCTGAGGTCGGGCATTGGATGAGAGGGGAGGGGGGGCGTCCGTCCACGAGCACAGCCAGGAGACCTGGGGGGGGTTCGGACCACCGCCACCTGCAGAATGGCAGAACCATTTTAACCACCGGTACCAGTTACAGACACTGTCAGAACCAGTCCTTCTGTTATTGGCTCTTAAAATCCTGCTCCTCACATACAAGGTCTTAAATAATCAGGCCCCATCTTATCTTAATGACCTTGTGGTACCATATCACCCTGGCCCCGCCCCTCCCTGAGCCTGGTTCTGCCGGAGGTTTCTTCCTGTTCAAAGGGAGTTTTTCCTTCCCACTGTCGCCAAAGTGCTGCTCATAGGGGGTCATATGATTGTTGGGTTTTTCTCTGTATGTATTATTGTATTGAATTCTATTCTAAAGTTTGCAGATGACACTGCAGTGATAGGATGCATCGCGCACAGGCAGTCCAAACAGTCGTTACATTAATTGTGAGGTGATGCGCTCATCAGTGAAAATGAAGACCTGCAGTTTTACTTAATGCTGTGTAAATCACACAGAACTACACACATTATGTACGGATCATTTCAGTAACATGCGTGCTCTGGAACAACATAGTGACTGCAGACAGAACGACCCTGCTGAACCAGTAACCCTCTGTCAGAGTACCTATACACTGCTGTACTGCTGGTTTGACTGCAGTAAAGCGTATGAATACTTCAGCACCTATCTCAGGTGTTCTCACCTTCTTCACCTCTCTGTTAGGCGTGGACGATCGGCTGGCGGGAGAACGACTTCCTGGACTGCTGACGCCGTCCACGGACTCTGACAGACAGACAGACACGGGTTAGTGGCTCTGATGGGTTAAACTGGTGTGACTGGTTATACTGAGTCAGTGTACCTGTGCTCTTGGCTGAGATCATCTTGGCTGCTCTGGCGCCTCCTGCTGTCCTGGAGGCCTGAAACACAATGTCGGTTACCATGGTGAAAAGGAGCGAGGTCTGAAAGCTGTGAATTTGGGAAAAATCTTCCAGTTCGTGAACATTTCCCATCATCGTGTTGGCCTCGTGCATGGCGCCAGCCTCTGGGAACAGCTGATTATTGATTCCGATCAGTAAGTGTACAGATTTACCTTCATTGATTCTTCAGAAGTTGCCTTCACAGCGGCTTTTTCTGTGGGAGGATTAAAAAAATATCTTAATGTGGACTAATAATTAAAGAACAGCCAGAGTTCGTCGATCGCTGACTCTCTGACTTTGGTAAAAGTTGCTGCTCGTCAGGTTTTTTCATGTTCATCTTATGTGGAGCAAGAGTCGCTTTCTTCTCCGGCTCCAGTTAACAGCCATCCAATCAGCGTGGAGGGGTGGAGCAAAATAAATTGGGAGTAGGGTTAGGATTAAAGCTCAGTCAGGTGATCAGTTTCTCGTAACACCTTTAGTTATCGATCAAATGTCAGTAATTATTGTTACCAACCTTCCATCTTCTGCGTTTCATAGGCGGAGCCATCTGTGAGGGGGGCGGAGTCTCCATCCATCTTCACTCCTACAGAGGAGGGGAGGACACAGAGAGGAAAGGTGATGAAGAGGAGTCAGTGAGCATGCTCAGGCACGGTGAATCACCATGATGATGATGATGATAATGCAGAAATACAATCATTAAAAGTCTGAATGTGTCAGCGCAGCTACACCCGAGCCCGCTCTTCCTCCTCCTCCGTGTTAGCTCCGGGCCTAACAGCAGCCTGCGGACTGATCCGGTCACCGCAAACCCGCCGCAGCTGCTCCGAGAATCTCCGAGGAGGAGGATGAAGAGGGTGAAGAGAAGGAGGACGGGCGTTGTCCGGCTCTTACCTCCTGCTGCTGCTGCTGCTGCTGTCGGTCCGTCTGCTGCTCCACCCTGCGCCGCTCTAACAGGGAGGGAGGGGGGCGCAGGCTGCTGCATGCCGGGAGGAAGCTGCCGTTACCATGGCAATCCGTTGCATCCAGACGGAGGAGAGAAAGTGTCGCGTTCTCGTCTCAGGTCGCACGCGATGACGGCGATGAAGTTCTGGCTCTCTTTATAGACATTAAAACAGCTTAAATAACGCGATTCTGCTCCACAGAGTGAAATTCTCACAGGTGTGAGAGGGGTCACAGTAATCTGAACCGGAACTGCAGCTGCACACAGGTGAGAATAAAACAACATCACCTGATATGTGATTGCCTGGGACACAGAGACACACAGGCTGTGTCCCAATTAAGAGTATGCACGCTTGAAGTACGCATTTTAAGTGCGGTTACGTCACCGCCACGCGACGACGGCTGTCCCAATTCGAAGTGTACTTCAAATGCATACTCCAAATGCGCCGTCGATTTCCCCAAATATCAAGCATGGTCCGGTGCACGCTTCGTGGTCCCATATATCCCACAATTCATAGCGCGGCGGTGGATGTGGATAATTTTGCCGCAAAATACGGCAAAAGCGAGCGGCCGAAGAGGTTTTTTTTTTCTTTTTCCAAACTTTATTGAAATGATAAAGTGAACAGTCAGTCATTCCAGTTCAGTTTGTACAGTAGACATACAAGGCAAATAAGAGTAACAATATACAGTACAATGAAATAAGAAGGATAAATAAATAAATAAAGGATAAAAAAAGAAAAAAGGGGGGAATGTGACAGACTTCACAACAAACATTTCTGAATGAATTTCAATCAATGATAAACCTTTTTTATTGGAAGTTAATTTAAGAGAGTTTAAGTAATATTCAATTTCAATCAAAAACAAATTAAATGATGGGGTTGAGTTTTGAAATTTACATTTATGTATGTAGAATTTCCCTAATAAGATGGAGCGGCCGAAGAGTGAACTGTCAAAAG
>NW_005187855.1:113287-115306 GCF_000239375.1 Pundamilia nyererei
GTGTCGCGTTCTCCCTCATGTTGTGTGGATCTCCCCGTGTCTGCCTTCAAGTGGTAGTTTACGTTTTTCCAGTTTAAGTTTTGCATATCCTGTATTCCGTCCTGCCAGCATTAAAGCTGTGTTTTCAGTTATCCCCGTGTCTGTGAGTTGCATCTTGGGTCCTTCTCCCGCCTGCCGCACAACGCACCATGACAAGAGCAGCTGCGAGAGAATTCAACATTAATGAATCAATGGTACAGAAGTGCAGGAAGCAAGAAGAATGAGATGAGTAAAGTTCGACTTATCTGACTGTTTGGTTTTGCTTAATGCGCCTTTTAATCTGGTGCGCCTTATGGTCTGAAAAACAGGATAGCTTATCTTTCTTGTAGAAATGTGCTCCAAATAAAGAACTTTGTATTGACAAGACTGTAACGTAAAGACTGAACACCTGTCACAGGTGTTGCAGCGGTTGCTCTGCAGTCCTCAAGTGTGAGTGCAGTAGAGCTGCATGTAGTTGGTGGTGTTTCCTGTCTGTAATGTCCTGAAACTTTGAGCCACACCTGAGGTACAGATGTGCGTTTCTCATTCTCTGCATGCGAGAAGCAGAAGGTGAAGAACAGCGAATGACTGTTGAGGCGCCGTGGTTCCTGTACTTTCTTCAGTTTCTCACCCGTGGCGGACAAGAAGGTGCACCTGATGCTCTGAAGACGCACCGTTAAAATCAGTGCAGGAGGAAATTAACAAATCTTAGGCTCTCGCTGTGTCCATCAGCTCAGCATAGCTGTGTGACTCAGCACAGGTGAGCTGTGTTATCCGCTGCTGTTTGTAGGTTTTTTGGAAACTTTCCGAGGAGCATCAGAAACAGCAGACTTAAAAAAGAGGATGCAATAAAGAACAATGTTCAGGGTTCTTTATTGTCACTCACCATGAAGAAACGCAACACAACGAGAAGAAGTTATAACAAGTTAAGTTAAATGACCTGATTAAAATCAAATAAATAGAAAAGTAAAAATAAATAAATACATTTAATCTTCAGAAGCATGGGAGTCCAGCACAGTTCAGCCATCCATCCATAAATTATAATGTATAGTGGCATATACTTTTAGCTTTAATAATCTAAACATGTTCAGGTATAAGTTTAAACATAATGGTGTTCCAGCTCCCCTTAGGAGATAAGAAGTTAGCAGGTCCACCACAAGGGGGTGCTCTAGTGTACTGAAGTGAAGCATGGCTTTGTACGATCAGCCTATAAAACCGTTAAAGCGTCCATGTAATCCAATTCATCATGACATGGTGTTTTTGTTTATATCTGATTAACATTTGGATACTTTTGTAACACAGGGAGTAGGCCCGACCCAGTCCACCTGCCCCTCCTGCCCTCCCCTAACGGCTTCATTGGGTCAGGTAAATAAAGCACTGGAGGCAGCAGGACAGGCTAGCAGCACTCACTGTAACCAGTAGGAAGTGTTTTGAGAGAGAGCGGTGCTGCCCACCTTTAAAACCACATACCAGACCCCTGCGGTGCAACATTATCCTGCTTCATAACCTCGCTCCTCCATATTTATCTGATCTTCATATGTACTCGCCCCCTCGTACACTCTGCTCTTCTTCAGCTTCCCTTCTGTCTGTTCCACGTGCTCGCCTGGCTACCACACGACTCAGAGCCTTTAGTTGTTCTGCCCGAGACTTTGGATGCACTTCCAGCAGATCTTCAGACCACCAACTCTCTCACCACTTTTAAATCACGTCTTAAAACCATCTGTTCAGAATTGCATTCCCTTCATCATGACTCAGTCTTAGTCCATTTTACCTTGTTTAGCTTTTATACTTCCATACTTATTCTTAGATTTGTTTACCTTATGTTTTGTAGCACTAATGTAGGGAAACCTTCAAGGTCTTTAAAGGTGCCTATAAATAAAATGCAATATTATTATTATTATTGTCTGTGAAGGTTCTCAGTCATCCAGGTCATCGTAGTCAAAGGAGCTTGCAAAGAAAAGCGTCTGGACTTCTTTAAGTTGCTTGAAGACGTTTCACCTC
>NW_005187855.1:115580-117725 GCF_000239375.1 Pundamilia nyererei
TATTATTATTATTATTATTATTATTATTATTATTATTATTATTATCCTCTGATCACAACTCGTAACTCAGGCTGAGGGACAGTTCTCTTCACAGCACTGCCAGAGCAAACCTGGGGAGAGCCTCAAACAGGCCAAGGAGGCCGACAGGAAGAGGATAGAGGGTTTTCTCAACCCCCACCAAGCCCTCACCAACTACAAAGGCCAGAGCCCCCAACCCCAACAGCAGCCTCAAACTCAAAGAGGAGCTCAATTCCCCCAAACCTGATTTTCAGTGAGAGAAATATTTCGTTCTTCATTCAGGTGACTTCTTCAGTCTCAGCTGACTGCAGGTTTCCCCAAACTTATAAACAGGACATTTGCATTGGATCAAATGCAAATGGAGTTACTTGGATGAGTGACGAAATGTTTCTCCCACTGAAAACGTCCAGATCAACAGAATCAACTTTTGGGGATTTACTTACCTGGATGATTGGGCATGCATCAAGAAGCTCAATTCCTTTTTTGCTTAGTTTGAGACCACACCCTAGACCACTCCCCCTGCTCCACACCTCCCCCTCATTCTCCCTGCAAGAGCATGAGGTCAGGAGGTCACTGAGAGCAGTGAACCCCAGGAGAGCTGCCGGTCCCGACAGTGTCCCAGCAGCTGCGGTCAAGGCCTGCACGGGCCAACTGGCAGGGATCCTCACCAGGCTGTGCAGCCTCTCCCTGACTCGTGCCACCGTTCTCACATGTCTGAAAGCCGCCACCATTTTCCCATCCCCCCAAACACTGGCGTGGACACCCCAGTGACTACTGACCTCACGTCTGTCGTCATTAAGTGTTTCTAGAAGATGTGTCTCAGTGTCTCACTGATTTGCTGACAGATCAAGGCTCCGCCAATTTCACCTGGACCCACGATACCATAGCCATGGTAAAGAAGGCCCAGCAGCTGCTGCACTTTCTCCGTGTTGTGAAATTATTATATTATCTTATGGCACGTTATACCTCTAATTAAAGATTGTGAAATCATTATGTAGTTTTAGTTTGCATTATACTTCTGACTTAGAAGAAGGTGATAATTATTAGATTTATTAGACTGATTTGTATTACATTAGACTGCTAGCGAATGAATGACATTGTGTTATGATGCATTATACTGCTGATTTATAAGAAATGTTGTTTTCAGAGAAGCATGGCCATATTTGTCTGACTAGAAAGAACAGAACATACGGCACAGGAGGCCAAGGTCTTAACGAAAGCGCGAAAGAATGTGGATGTTTAGGTTTTATGACTTTGGAGGGCGGCTGAAGCTATAAGAATGTCAGAAACAGTCAGACACTTGGAGATCTGGCGGACACCTTCCTGTCCACTTCTCCTGTCTGGACGTTTTTTAATACTGATAGTGTTGTATGGAATAAAGAGATTGTTGATTGAGCATTTATACACAGTGTTGTTCTTCCTTCAGCCCAAAGATCAAAGAATTGGGATATTTAACAGTGTGCTGAGGAGGAATAACTGAGGGGCCACGACTGAGAACAGGAAGTCTGCGCAGAGGATAATTAACACTGGCTGCCCTCTGACACTCCTGGAGGCCATCACCAGATCTTCCTGTCTCAGGTAAACTCCCACCACCTGTTTGACCTGCTGCCCTCTGGTCGGCACCTCAGGCCAATCAGGTCCCACACCTCCAGACTCAGCAACAGCTTCTTCCCCTGGGCCATTCAGACTGTTAGCAAACACTGTATCCCCACACCCCACCCACCAATCTGAGCCATGGTCTGAGTGACCCTCATCACTCAGACCACTCTTTATGTCTTTGCATTTCCTCCAAGCACTCGGCAACTTATCGATAATGTGTGCCTTTTGATTTGTATTTGTGCCTCTTGATTGGACATATGTCTCCTGTTTGTTATTTATCCCTGCTGCCTACTATTTATATTTTATTCTGGCACAGCTGGTGTGGAGCACCCACAATTTCATTGTACATGTACAATGACAATAGAGAGCTGTTCAAACTAGTTCATACATTTATTACTTCCAGGCTGGACGACTGTAATTCATTCATATCAGGAAGTTATCAGGAAGTCCTAAAAACTCCCTGAAAAGCCTTCAGTTAATCCAAAATGCTGCAGCAAGAGTCCTGACAGGGACTAGAAAGAGAGAGCA
>NW_005187855.1:119764-121275 GCF_000239375.1 Pundamilia nyererei
CTTCCACAGCATGTCTTTTATCCTGTCTTCCTTCTCTCACACCAACCAATCACAGCAGATGGCCCCGCCCCTCCCCGAGCCTGGTTCTGCTGGAGGTTTCTTCCTGTTAAAAGGAAGTTTTTCCTTCCCACTGTCACCAAAGTGCTTGCTCATAAGGGGTCATATGATTGTTGGGTTTTTCTCTGTATGTATTATTGTATTGAATTCTATTCTATTCTAAAGTTTGCAGATGACACTGCAGTGATAGGATGCATCGCGCACAGGCAGCAGCACTTTTCATTATGTGTAATAACAGGATACTAAGGTCATTGGCTTATCTGGCTGAGATCCAGTTCACGTTTCTTCTTCTGCAGCTTTCTGGGCATCTCCTTATTTGGATATGACCCTTCCTATGGCGATGCTCCCATTACCATGACAACCATCTCTGGTCCTCCGGCCAGGCCTGTAGAGTTAAAGAAGAGCTGTGGAGTGCATTCCAGCAGCACCTGATTTACGCCCGAGGCCACATTCCTGTGAGGAGGTGACGAGGAAACATGGTCTGTTTTATCAGAGTGAATCCAAAACTCTTCTACAATACAGTGTGTGCAGTAAAAGACAAATATGTGATTCTAATTGTGAGATATTAGTCTTAAAGATAAAAACAAATCCCAACAGTGTCTACATCAGTGAGGACCTCAGTGGGACATTTAACCCCACAGAACTGGTTAGGAGGGCTCAGCAGTGGCTGTGATTCCTGAGGACGATGAGTTTCATATGTAGAAACTTCTGCAGCAGCTGAGAGCATCCTGACCTTCTGCATCGTGATACGGCAACACCAATCCTATGGACTGTAAATGCCTGGAAAGTGGTGAAGGCTGCCAAAAAGATCGTTAGGAGTCCAGTGGCCTCTCTGCAGAACATCTACCAGCACAGGATAGTCCACAGGATAGCTGCCATGACCTGGATGACACACCTGTCAACGTCTAATCAGAACTCTAAATTTATTTAATGAAAGCGGAGAGATGAGCCAGGGCTTTACTTGAAGAATGCAACGCTCCCTAATGCTGATATCATATTGATTTTCAGTCACCTGACTGCATAGACGATCTACCACCTCAACCACAGTATGTGAGGCTTCTGTACCGTATGTGTGAGGCAGCACAGTGGCCCCTCAGGGGACCATGCTCTCCCTCCCCTTCATCATTGTTGTCAGTAACAGACTTACTAGTGCTTTAATCCAGCGGTCCCCAAACCTTTTTGCTCCACAGACCGGTTTGATGTCAGACAATATTTTCACGGACCGGCCTTTAAGGTGTGGCGGATAAATACAACAAAATAAAACAATACGACCGAGACAAAAACTGAGGGATTTTGTAAATATAATAATAAATGCAAAATCACTGTGTAATTGTGTAACTTTATTAGCATCCTCCTGAAATGCATCAACAGCATTGAGAGTAACATCCTCCTCTCTGCCCCTTAATGCTCTCTGGTCGCTATGGTAACGTGTAAATATTTCTTTCAAAATAAGA
>NW_005187855.1:124403-141729 GCF_000239375.1 Pundamilia nyererei
GAGGCTGACAGATAAAATTATTTCATGATGAGAGCCAGGCGCCAGGACTGCCAAAATGAAATAAATAAATATATCATTAAATAATTAATTAAATGTGTCAATAATTAATTAAATGTGTCAATAATTAATTAAATGTGTCAATAATTAATTAAAATGTGAAATATATAAATAATTAAATGTGTCAATAATTAATTAATTACATGTGTTATAACTATTTATTTAATTAATTAATTCCAATTTTAATTAATTATTGACACATTTAATTAATTATTTAATGGTGTATTTAATTAATTCATTATGGCAGTCCTGGCGTTCCACAGTCCACTCGCCATGGTGGCTTGTGTGTCAACTTGTGTGTGTCACGTATTTTTACCTGGCCAGGGATTGCAGGTGGAAATCATTGTATAAACGGCCTCTTTTCCATTTGTTCATGAAGGAAATAAACAGAGATCAGTTTGCTGATCTGTCCATGTTTCTGATTGGTCACATGATGTAAACTCCGCCCCTTTCACAGCAAGTTAAGCTTGGGTTAATTTATTAAACTGCATGCACAAACACACGTACACACACGTGCACACACACACACACACACCTGGATCTGCTGCTGTGTGTCTTCAGCAGTGTCTCTGTGGCGGAGCACTCACACCAAACATCAAGCAGACGTTCTTGTGGCTATAAAGACTCCATCTGATGCAAAATAAAACCTGCTGATAATCCAGCTTTACTTTCCTGCCACTGGTGGAAATGGTACAAATCCTTAATCCACTTGCCCGAAGATTTAATCTGAATAAATGTTCACCAGAGGAAGTAGAGCAGGAAGCTGACGTCCAGGCAGTAAAGAGTGAGTACTGGGTCAGGGTTATCAGACAGTCTAAGTTGGGTTAGGTTTCTCACCACACACCTCTGAATCTGTGATGATCGGTGTGCGTGTGTGTGAAGAGCAGAAAGCTGGTGATCAGTAATACATACAGTAATAGCTGATAAATAAAACACTGATCAATAAATCACTAAACCGATTATAAAATGGTGTCTGGCTGCTCAGTAGGGATGGGTATCGAAACCCGGTTCTTGTTGAGAACCGGTTCCCCCTGTTTCAGTTCCTTGGAATTGTTTGCCATTTTTGCAAACGATTCCCTTATTGATTCCAGTTGCCCCGAATGACGTCACCACGTTGCGGAGCGTCATTTACCTGGCAGGAAACATGGCGGCTTAAACGCTCAAAAGTTTGATTATACTTTATGAGAACGGATGACAACAGGGCAACTTGCAATATTTGCAAAGTAGATATTTCATTTAAGGGATGAAACACTACGAATATGCAAAAGCATTTGCTCACAAAACACACGATGACCTTAAATGAATGTCGTGTTTTTAATTCGCTCCGGACTCGTGAATCTCAACCCAGCAGCAGCGGTAACGTTTGCACGTCCTCTCCCGTTAATGCGGCAGGTAAATAATCAACAACAGTGCATATTATGTTAGCGCGATCTGCCTTATTACAACCCTGCCATTACTGTGCATTTAGTGACCATGATGAGAGACAGAGTCTGGCTCAGATGCTGGCAGCTCTCGCTGCAGTCTGCCGGTAGCGTCTCCTTTCAGGCCAGGATAGACGAACGTCACCGAGCAGTGACTCAGTTTGTGGTCAAAGGCTTGCACCCATTTGCCACAGCAGATGATTTTCGGTAAGTGAATGTGTGTAATTGTAGGCAGGGACATTACTGGATATTCTTGTGTAATTGCTACAGAATAATTTATGTTATACTTTGTTATTGCTACAGAAGAATATTTATTTTATTATTTTACTTTTACAATTTTTTTCCTGGGGACCCTGTGACACCCCATTGAAGAGCCGTAGGCTGGATCTAAGATCTCACTGTTGGGTTTGTAAGGCCATGTTACTCCTAAATTTCTATCTTGTTCAAAGAGAAGATATAAAACAAAGTTCTAAGCTAGTCGACCTTAGTCTTCTCCATTTTTAAAAAGAATCGATAAAGAATCGAATCGTTAAACAGAATCGAAAATGGAATCGGAATCGTGAAAATCTTATCAATACCCATCCCTACTGCTCAGTGCAACATATGAAGCAGCTGATTGGTTGAGTCCAGAGACAGAGAGTCTAGTGAGGGTGAAGAGAGGCGGGGCCACACAGAGCCCCCCTCTAACTGTCTGGTCCTCATGCATCATAAGAGCTCAGATTGGCCAACGAGAATCACATCTCAGACCGCCATTGGGTGAGTTCAGGTCTGTCAGAGGTTTGAGGACTGTTTGATGCTGTGGAAGGACACTCTGCTCGGTGAGGTGGGCAGTGACGTGGCACGTATGACACGGCTCCGGATGGAGTGACGGTCCTGCCAACGAATCCAACGCTTCCTGACCGCGGAGCGCACCTAGATATGTAAACGGGTAAACAGAGACATCAGAACGGTCATGTAAATACGATTCATACATGATGTGAAACCAAGAGGAATCCTGATTAACATGACAAACCTCGCTATTCAGGAAGCAGTAAAACACAGAGACGAAAAAGCCCTGCAGGGACACAGAGAGTCGACAAGTTAGCCAACAGCGACTGATGGGCGGAGGAGCTACAAGAGTCCAGCCTAGAAGTGACATCATCAAAGGATGTGTCCATCAACGTTCTGGCTAATAGCTAAGCTAAAGGTTTATGATTCTTTTTAGATCAGTCTGTGTAAACTGAGCTAAGAAAGCTCGGCCAATTTAGTCTTGGACTGAGACCAGCATAGTAAACTGGATTTAGTAAGCTGAACCTGGTCTGACAGCAACAGCTCATGTATTAGTGCTCAGTGACCACACCGAGGCTCTCTGATAATCGATTAAACTGTGTTAGGCTCCCTCTGGTGTGGGTGGCAGTCTGAACCTGGAAGGACTCAAGGATGGAGTTGAAGTAGATGAAGACGATCCGAGCGACCTCGTCCTCTCCTCCGGGGTTCACAAAGAAAAGCATGTAGGTGATTCCTAACAGAGGCAGCAGCACCAGCGTCGCCTTCACCGCCTTCCTGCAGCACCAGAGAAGCACATTAACCCACACAGGCATTCTTTACCTTCAGCAAACAGGCTCATGCAGCAAGAGGGGAAAATAAGCTGGTTTATGTGAGGAGCTGCATAAACATCAGTGAAGACAGACCGTAAAGACACGGCCAGTGTGAGTGTTTGATGACCTCCAAAGAGACATGCAAAGGTGAGGCGACAGCTAACTATCACCTGTACATCACACCTGCTCTCATCTGTCTGTAAGACCAAAGACTTATTTCTGATCAATCAATCACAAACCCAGCTCAGCTGTCACGCTCTTCCTATTTACAGGTGTGTTTCTACCTGTATTGAATGGTTTCTGAGGTTGTTGATGCCCTGAGTTTGGTCATCAGGATCCGGACGATGTTGAACAGGAAGACGAAGTTAATCTGAGGAGAAGAAGACTTCCAGGTTTATACACAGCTGGACTATGAGCCAAGTTACCTGTGCAGGTGTTTGTCACACACATGTGACTTCTCAGTGTGTGTACATCTCTGAGTCTGATCAGGTTAGCAGGTTTCAGAGACCACATCACATGACAGCTTGTCAGCTGACGTGTCTTCTCACGTTAAACCAGACCATCTCACTCCTCTTCCTCTCTCGATAAATCATCCTCTCAGCTGTCTGTAACAAATCTGATATTTATAGACTTTATGGGTTTTTACTGGTTTCTACTGTCTGATGGAGGCTTCGGCACCACTTGCTGGTCAAAGGAATCTCCAAAACATCAGCATCAGTCTCTGACAGAATTTAAGATGGACTGGCTGTGTTTAAGGAGGACTGTAGTGTTTTTAAGGTGGACTGACTGTGCTCCTACCAGCAGGACCAGGATCATGGGGCCTTGGTAAATGTAGTCTGTATAAACTCCCGCCCTCTTTCCAAACCAGCACCTGTCAATCAAAACACAGTCACATGACTCCTCACGTTCACTATTGCAACACATTATATTTAGCAGAAGTCTTGTCTGGTCACATGACCTACTTCTCATTGTCGTAGTACAGCTTCCCAAAAGCCCACGCCACGATGATGGGGAATGGAATACCTGCAGACAGACAGAGAGGGAGACGGGTGAGCAGAGAGAGGGACAGGAGGACAGGTAGACAGACAGAAAGGGGGACAGATGGACTGACCCCACCCGATGCAGATGAACATCCACTTCCTGAGTTTATCGGTTGAGTAGGTGAGAACGACGGCAGTGTGGAGGTAACAGCCTTCACCAAACATCCAGAAGAAGTTGGTCACATGGAAGTAGTTATAACCTGCAGTCACCAGCCTGCACCACACCTGCAGAGGCCGGAGTCAGCGTCACGGTCAGCATCAGTGTGTTTGTCAGTATGTGTCTGTGCGTGTGAGTGCGTGAGCACCTGGTTTCTCTCGGTAACAGCGGGATTCATTGTTAGCTGGACGATGAACCAGGTGGCGTTCCTCAGGATAAAGGCGGAGATCAGGTTCCAGTGGATGATGTTCCTCAAACAGCGAATGCTCCTGAAACACACAGACTTGAACTGATTGCCTCCTCCTTAAACACCTCCACACTATACAGTCAGGTGAGCTTTTCAGGACTGAACTTTCCGCAGCTTGTTCCTGCTGCGCTCAGTCGTTTAAACTGGATTTCATCATGTTCGCCTTTTTGGTCACCTTTGTGTTTGTGCATTTGTCCTATTTGTGAGCAGCTAATCTCACAACATCAGACTTTTTCAGAGCAGCATCAGGAAACACCTTTCAGATCATTGCTGCCACCTTCTGGTGGTTTTAGTACATTACATTTTAACAGGCTTCAATTTGTTTTATTTAAACATTATGACGGAATATTTAACAGCAATCACCATCCCTGCATCACCCTCTCATGTTTTAATTGGAGAGCTTTCAGTTGGTTTTAAAGCTTGTTTTCATTCGCATCATTTTGATAAATAAAGGACTATCAGCCAATAAGCACTTGCGAGTCCAGGTCAGCCTGCTTTCTCATTACTCTCAGGACTAATTTAGAGTCAAGTGTTAAATTAGCATTTCGTTCATCAGAAATCGTGACCGGCTTCAAAGAGGAGAGGAGCTGTGTGAAGGAGGTCATCATTGGGCTGAAGAAACGAGCATTTCAGCGAGAATGCTGAGCAGTTTGTCAAGGACAACATTCAGTCAAGTGAGGAAGACTCTCCTGGAGGAAGATGCCGTGTTTCCCAGCTGTTCACCAAGTTAAGAATCACAGAGAAAATCCAGAAGCTTCAAAGCATCAATCAGGCTCAGGAACAGAAAAATCAGACTTGACAAAGTAGACCAGGCAGCAAGCTCTGGAACGGTGGACCCATGAAAACAAAACCAACCTGTGTGATGCAGAAGAGAAGACGAAGAAGGGTCTGAAGCACCAACATGAGGTGTAGACATAGTGGAGGAAGGGCGATGGCCGAGAACAGCAAGCTTCGGCTCATTGTTCAGGTTCACCACAGGGGGTTCAAACTGAAGTCTGAAAGACCATCAGGTAAACTGAGCTTGCCAATCAGAGGCTGAGAAGGAAAACGGCTGAAATGGTTCAGTTTAATAGGTCAGGCTGAAGATCAGGGTCTGAACATCAATCACATCCTGAGGGTGTCATTTCTAACGTTGAAAAACTCTCCCGTCTGCGAGGACCTGAATCATGTCAAAGCTACATGACGCTGGGAGCATACATGACAGTGCAGGTGTGCTGCACACCAAACACAGGTGGAGGAAACTAGTTATTTACAACTGTCTTATAATGTGCCTCTATCTTCCAGCCTGGCTTTTGCAGAGCTCTGTGGCAGGGCTGTGGTATCTGGCTCCGATGCAGTGGAGGGGCAGTGCCAGGGCGGCTGGCAGGACAGCTGCTGCCACTCAGTAATCAGACTATTTCAGTGATGCTGGGGCTCGAGAGAGGAGCTGAGTGTGGAGTGGAGAAGCAGCTGAAAAGCCAACTTCCCAACCTAAGGAAAAAGAAAGGACGTGTTGTGCAAACAAAACATGACAAAACTGTCACCTGAGGCTGCGTGGGGTCCATTCATTTCACAAGCTCATTCTACTGAAACTGCTCGATAGACCCTGGACTATCAAGAGTGGCCAACTAGTACATGGAAGAAGTGGAAAAGAGGGCTTTGCTATCCTACTCTGGAACAAGTCATTGGTTCAGGTATATGGATGACACCTGGGTGAAAATCAAATCTCAGGACGTTTCACATTTCACGGATCACATTCACTCAGTGGACCGACACATCAAAGTGGCAGGTTAGCCTTCTTAGACTGTGAGATCTCCATCAGTAATGGGGGACATCTAAAAGCTGATGTGTACCGTAAACCGACACATACAGATCAGTATTTAAGGTTTGACTCTCATCATAATATAAGAAGAACTTTCTTTATCCCGAGGGAAATTTTTATGTCATACACATGCTCAATGCAGCAAGAGAGACAGAGGAACGGAGGAATAAGATATACAATATATACAATACTAGTATACAGTAATATAGTGTAGGGTAGTGCAAATATAATATTAAATAACTCTAATGAAGTAACAATATAACTATATCCTGAAAAATAAACAGCTTAGCTATCAGTGCAGGTGATTCTAAAAGTGGCATAGTATTGTGCCAATGAATAAAAGAGAGTAGTAGCATATGACGAGGAGATGAAACGAACGTGATGAAAAACTGTTGGGTGATATTGCACGGTCTGAATGGGAACAGAATCACTTTGTTATTAATAATCAGCTACTGGAGCACAAACTGGGTGTCACCAGGACGCTACAATGCAGAGTAGGGTTGGGCGATAGGATGACTATATCAACTATCGTCAAAAGGCTGAGCCCATCAGCGATTCATTTGTTTATTTGCCCATGAGTACGTTTGCTAAGGATGATGGCGATAATAGATCCAGTCAACAGAAAAAACAATGATAGCGCTGTTGTAACAGCCCCGTCCTCAGAGAGCGCCCAAACGCTTGTTGACAGAGCTGCAGAAGCTGCTGATACTCAGCGGGATGGTGAACACGTACATGCTCATGCCAGTTAGCCGCCTTTGAGAACTTTGCTCGCACTATACGTCTGCACAAGTGGTACACTGCTTTGGTTACATCCTTAGGTTTACCTCTTTCATCCAAAATAAGCGACTTTAGTGGAGATATCATCTGAATTTCATGAGCGGGACCACTCCTCCTTCACGCCCCCTCTGGCCTCAGCCTATAAAAGCCTCCCTTCTCCAATACCCGCTGATCTCATTTTCATGCCCCACCCTGCCCCCCCTTTTTTTCTCTCTTCTCCTGTCCTCTCCTCTCTTCCTTGCCTCCCTTTATTTCTCGTTAGTACAGGGGGTTCAGCCCGGCCCGAGAGCCGTCGCCAGTCCCCCTTCAAGGCCTTCCCCAAACCGCAGCACTAATCACACTTCCTCATCCCTCATTGCTCATCGTTACCAAGGGAGTGGTTAGTGAATGTGAATATTCTTTTAGTGCTGTCAGCGTTAACGCGCCGTCATTATGACAAAGACGATTAACAACTAACCTATCAGGACCGGACTGAGCTACAATCCCTGAAATGTCTCTGCCAATGTATTCCAGGCAGTTTGTCCAAAGTTTGTTCATTCTGCGCTTCAGATGGGTTGAGAGCGTTACAAATTTTAATCGCGTTAATCGTGATGACCGCATTAACGCTGACAGCCCTAATTTCTTGGGGGAAATTAGTTCGTCCATGTTTGAACTTCTGTGTTGTAAACATGTATGATTACATTGCTCCGCCCATCAAAAAGTCACCACAGGGATGGGGCAGGGATAGCTCAGTAGGTAGAGTGGTGGCCCCATGATCGGAAGGTCGGGGGTTCGACTCCACTGAACGGCTACCCTGAGGTACCCCTGAGCAAGGTACCGTCCCTACACACCGCTCCCCGGGCGCTGCATTAGTGGCTGCCCACTGCTTCACTGGGTGAATGGGTTAAATGCAGAGGAACTATTTCCCTATGGGGACTAACACATACACATTATTATTACATTACATCAACAATTATTGGACTGACGATTGCCGGTTTACATATCGCCGAAAGCAGAGCAAACACCATCCCCACAGACACAGCGGCCAGGGAAGCAGAAGGACAGCACATCAAGAAGGCGCTGAGTAAATGTGGTTATCCCAGCTGGATTTTTGTCAAAGCTGGGAAGGCTCCTAAAGAAAGCTCCAGGAGAGAAGGACAACCGCTGCCTAATCGAAAACCTGTAGTGATCCCGTACGTGTCAGGAGTATCGAAGCAGCTGAGACACATTTTCTCTAAACACTGGGTCTCTGTGGCTTTCAAACCCCAAAACACGCTGCGCCAAAACATTAGACCACCCAAAGGATCGGGTCCCCCGACACAAACAGAGTAACATAGTGTACGCTGTTAAGTGCAGGAGGGATTGCCAGGATTTACACATCTTCGTTTGCACAGATTAATTCTGATCTTGTTTTACTTAGTAATTAATTACTGGATCACAGCTTCAGAGGTCTGTATTACAGATATAGATATATAGATACAGATAAGCTGGGTTTTGGATTATCCAGATAACTTCAGGGTTAACCTGGGCTTTCTGTAGGTAGTTTATTACTTACTGGGAAAAACTGCCATGGTAACATGTGCTGTGACTCCAACCTTCTCTAGACCTGCTTAGGTTCCAGATTACAGATCAATTGGTATGACATCGCCACCTATAGACCAATCAGATCGCCAGAAAATAGCATCATCATTCCTGGAAAACCCCTCATTACAGTGCACTGTCTTTGTGCTTCCCTGATGATCAGTAAATAGTAAACATATTGATTTTTATTCTATAGGTTTTTGTCTGTTGTCAGCAAACAAATTTACAACAGTTTTTTTCTCTCTAATATCCTATCCTTAAACAGGACCAGTGCACTGTACCTGCTGACCTGAGGTCTGAATTCAGTCATCACATCTAGCTTCAAACCTTGAACAGCAGCAATAAAAACTCAAAGTGTCCAGAGCAGGTAATGTTCTCAGTTTCCATATTTTTCAGACTATAAGGTGCAGTATCAATGAACGGATCTATTTTCATACATAAGGTGCATTAAGCGAAACAAAAAGTGACTGATAGCCTTAAGTCTGAAATCTACTTCATAAGCATGTAGCATCCTAACAGCTAGGTGTTCCAGGTGTGCCAGGTCCTTATACACACACCATAATATTACGTTGAAGCACAGTACGTATCACTCCACGAGGCTCCTGACTATGGTAGCCGTGATGCTCCGACAATCCATCAAGCGGTGCGGCTTTGTAGCTTACCAAAGTCATATTAAAACATTTTTTGACAGATTTTTGAGCGCCGTGTACCACATAAAATTGGTTTGAGGTCAGTAAGCACAACCAGAATTCATACTTAAGACACACTGTCGATTTATGGTCGATAATGGTGTTGTCACAGGATGTGCATGTGGTGTTCTGCTTCATTCAGACATGATGCTGAGTCTCGCCACTCTGCTGGAAACATTGAACACACACCTGAACACCTGATCGGCCAATCATATTCATTCACTCTGATCTGATTTCCACGCCTCCTTCATCGGGCTGTGGGACAGGAAGCTACAATGTTTCAGTAGTTCCAGCCTTTCACCATGGAAACAAACAGCAGCACTGAGCGTGCTCAGTAATAAACTATCACCTGGAATTCAAATGTTTGCGTGCACTAAATTGATTAAGAATTTTCTGTGGCATGTATCTCACCCTTTTTACTACAATGTTACATTTTATTTGCATACTTCGCTGTTCTTTAGAGATTTTTTTTATCACCATGTTGTAACATCAGGTTGCGCTCACAGGGATTATTTTCTGTGGAAGAAGAGTCATGTGACCCACGAAATGCCCCTTTGTGATTGGTCAGATGCCCTCCATGTGAATGTGCAGGATTAGTGAGTTGATAACTAGCTTTGTGTGAGCGCCATTGTAAAGGTGAGTCCAGATGATGGAAGGATATCATGGGTTTGTTTAATCTTCTTCATGGTACAGTCACCTGCATTACCCTCACCGTCCACAAGGGGGCTGGACCTGTGCTCCTTTCTTTGTGAGGATGCGCATAACTGATCCTTTAACCTGAACCAGGAACTGAAGCTTAACCCTTCAGCTGTCCTCACAGCAAGCGTGCGACATGTCTTCAGACAGGTGTACACACAGACAAACAGGTGCATTACCTGAGCCTCATGAAAAGCGTGAAGGCAAGCAGCAGCGCTCCCAGAGAGATGCAGTGGCCCAAATAGTTGATGATGACAGCCACCTGATAGTGAACTTTACTCTTCCTCTGAAACAGGAAGTAGAGCGAGAAAGGACAACCTGTCAGATCTGACCCATGACTCCAGAAACAACCAAGCAGTTCAACAGTTTCATGTTTTCATCTTTATTATAAAAGTCTGAGCTCAGTCTCCCCCCATCATGAAAATGTCTGAAAGAGTAAAACTAGAACAGGTTCAAAGGTCATGGAGAAAAGGCCCCGCCCACTGAGCTCACATTTTTCCTGCTTCTCTAGATGAAGGTACAAAGCTGAAGGTTTATCTTAATCAGTGAAACAAAGGAGGAAAGAGCTTCAAAGAAGTCCCACCCACAGTCAGGTGACCCAGCAAAGGCCCCACCCTCCCATAATCCACCAGCACAAGTATCATGTTCTAATATGTGTAAATGGGATATTTCTTCAATATGTGCTGGAATGAAATCAATCAGCCAATCCATCAACTAGTAAACATTCTTCATAAACAGCTCCCTGAGACTCGACCACAGCATATCTGAGGTCATGTCTTTGACCTTTGATCTCTCCTTGGATCCTATAGTCTTGACCTATAAAAAAATAATTCCCACCTGGTTGGTGAAGGTTTTTATCTGGAGCTGGTGAAGGAGCTCATGTTCTCTAAGACCTCTGTAGCAGTGGTTCTCAAACTGTGGTATGCATACCACTGGTGGTATGTGGGCTCCCTCTAGTGGTATGTGGGAGGTCTCCAAAATTTTTTTTAAGATTAAATAATATACAATACCATGTTCTGAGTGAGGGATTTAAAATGAAATGAAGACAGAAAACTAAACAGCAGTGACGTTTGTAGGGTTACTGAAGTTTGGATGGGTTAGGAACAAATGCAATTGCATGGCAGGACGCTGTACACGGACCAAACTTCAGTCAGGAGAACAACTGAACAATTGAGATAACCCATCCACAATACGAGGTTAGTTTAGGTTATGTTTCTGTTCAGAGTCGCAGCTTTCACATGAGATGCTGAGGTGTAACGGGGGTCATGCCCTTTACAAAATCTATCCAATAATCAGTTTACAATCACATCCTTTCTCTGTGCGCATGTTTCCATAGCAACATGTTGTTTTCATTTAGATGATTAAAAATTATGCCAAACGTGTAATCAAAACAACTATGTGTTTGTGCCGTAATAATAATGAACAGTTATGCAACTTTCCTTTCATGCTCAGCCTCGTTGCACTGTAAACACACACGCACACCTCGCTTGTTAATTACGGTCTGTGATTGACCAGCAGCCAGCTCTTCTGGCCAATCACAGGAGAGCAGGAAATGGGTGACAGATTGTCTCAGTGGGAGATGCTCTCTCCTCTCTCTCTCTCTTTCTCTATCACACACACGCACACACACACACACACACACACACACACACAAAGCAGACCACATGACATTCCATATGGACTTATAGACACACACACGTTGTTCTTTGTGCCTTTGTGAGGACCCCAGGGAAACGCTGCCCACAGCAAATGGACCAGCTTCCCACCTGGACCTCAAAGGGATCCACCCCCTTAGTGCTCACACACACAGAGGCTCCAGATGGTTCTCGCTCTCTGAGGACTCATTCACACTGACGTTTGATCACTCATGTTCTCACAATTGTCACTGACTGTTTCAGTTTATTCTGTGTGTGTGAGAGAGTGTGTGGATCAGGAGAATGCAGAAAACTTGTTAAAATCAAACAAAGGTTACAAATCGATGCTGTGTGGCTGAGAGGGCAGAAATCATGCTTCAGTGACTTCCTGCCACCTGCAAACACCTGAGCTCTGTATTAAGCAGAGTACATTCCAGCTTAACTCATCGGTTCTCATCTCCATGGTAACTAAAGCTGCAGAAGTAACCTGGTATAGGTCATGTGCTAGATTAGAGGTCTGCTGAAGGTTCATGGTGATATGAGGAGCTTGGTAAAAAAAGGTCTGGACTTTAAGTTTCTTGAAGGTGTTTCATCCAAGAAGCTTCTTCAGTTCTAAGAGCAAATGATGCAGAGTCACTAAGGGGGTCGCTGACCCACTATTGATCAGTGAGTATAGGGGTGGGATTTAATAAGTTTTCTTCGTCCCACTCCTTTTCAGGTAATTTTTGTTTTTGTTTTGTGCACTTTATGTTCAATATATGTATTTTTGTTGTGCCTGAAATGAACAAATAAATGAATGAATCTATCTAATCACATGAGCCAAGGTGTGAAAACAGGTGTGGGTCACTACCAGCCGAGGTTGTGAGACCTTGCCCCACCCTATCATGTGATTTCCTCAGGTGAAATGACCCAGGATGTGAGTGGGCTGTTGTCAATAGGAAAATTGTACTTAGTAGTCAGTATAATCTTTTAATGGTGTAAGTTTGCATATGGTAGAATACTGCATGTAATCATTTGTGTTTAGAAGTATATAGTTGGTGGCATATTGAAAGAATGTCTCATCCTAGGAGGTCTGTAACATTCTAGGGTGTTCTGGCTTCACCCCCACATCCTAGGAGTATGGGAGAGGTCGTACCTTGTCTTATTGTTTTACGGTAGGATTAACGTAGCTATATCTGTTCTAGTCTAAGTGCTTTTTGTTTAGATGAAGTCGTTTATGGGGTCTCACACACACACGCACACGCACACGCGCACACGCACACGCACACGCACACGCACACGCACACACACACACACACACACACACACACACACAAGCTCCCACTGAAGTATAAATAAAGACCGGGGCAGTTTCTCAGTGCGAGTCCCAGTTCTGGAGACTGCCCTTGCTAGCAAGAAGTTCTGTGTGTTTCTCTTCTCTGAGTCTCTACTGAAGAAGTGCTTTAGAGTATATCTCTTAACAGCTGTAGCGTCCAGATTACTTACGTAGTCAGCTAATCCGTTCAACTGATATAAGATGCGGTAAGCTGAACACAGCTTCAACCGTCTGTTTGTTGAAAAATAGTAATGGACCGCATTTACTTGTTAGTAACTGTAACGGCGTTGTAACGACAGGAATAGTAATTAGTTAGATTACTCGTTACTGAAAAAAGTAACGCCGTTAGTAACACCTTACTCCCTGCCGGTAACTGATGCCCTCAGGGGTCGGTGCGTTGGTATGTACCAGCTCACTCCCGGTGGCTACTTGGCGGGTCCTGGTGCCTCTTCCGGGGCAAAGGGGGCCCTCGGGCCTCCGGCCTCCGGGCCTGTGGCTCGGTTCACTCTGGCACAGCTGGCTGCTGGCAGAGCCGGCGGGCACACCAGTGCAGCCCCCTCTGGCTTCTGCTCCGTGGCTACTGGGTGACCCCTTTTCTGGGGCTCTCCTCAGCTCTTCCCAGGAGGGTGGCACGGATGCCCCCCTGGTGCTCCTCCTTGGGCTCTCGCACTCTGGGGCCTCTACATGTCTGGATCTCCTCCATGCCAGCTTCATGCCCTGGGGGCGTGGCTATGGCTCTCTACACCCTCTTGCAGACCATTACATGGGGAAACCTTTTGAATACAAGCGTGCTGATCCACACAGGTGTGCACACAGGTGTTCCCTGTTCATAGACATAAACTACACCTTTCTTGGCTGCTACCTCAAAGCACATTGTGCGCTGTCGGTCCTGCTTGCTGCACAACAACATTCAATATTTAGTATTTACTGCAGTTTACACTTAGCTAGATTAACGTGATGGTGTTGTGTTTAGTATGTTGCTCTGTTTTTTTTGCTTGTTTTCTCTTCTTTTTCTCTCAACAGGTGATCCAGGAGATTTTTTTTCCTCTTCTTTCTCTTTTTAGTGCCCTTTCTCACTGTCCCTCTTCCCCTCTGTTTTTCTTTTCCTTCATCTTTCTTTCTCCCTTTCCTATCCTCTAGTCATGTCTGTCCCATCTGTAACAACTGAAAATAAAATATTATAAACAATAACAACAAAGGTCGATCAAATATGATCGACCTTATGATTCTCCTTATGGGGACCTGATATGTTTAATATGCTGCTGAGAATATAGCCCAGAAGAAGCGTATAGTATAGCTTTTATTTTGGAAAGAGACATTTCTCTGTAATAAACTCTCTTTTCCAAAGATGAGTGATTTCTCCATCAGATAGATTTTTTTATTATTACTATTATTTTGTTGTTTCAGCAACATTAAATTTAAAAACTGTACTTGAGTTAAAATATATATTTATAATTTTAATAAATGACAAATTAAAAAGGCATGAACATTTTTTTGTATCGAAAAAATATCGAACCGTGACACCAAAGTATCGAACCGAACCGAACCGAACCGTGAATTTTGTGTATCGTTGCACCTCTAATACATATACATAAATACTAGGGGTGCAACGATCCAATTTTATAAAAATAAAAATTGGATGAAGCTGTCTCTCAGTCTGCTGGTTCTGGCCCCGAGGCTCTTCAGTCGCCTTCCTGGTGGCAGCAAACTGAAGAAGCTGTTGGACAGATGGGTGGAGTCACTGTGATGCAGAGGCTTTTCCAGATGAGGCGGGTGCAGCAGATGTCCTGGAGGGAGGGAAGAGAGGTACCCACAATCCTCTCTGTTGCTTTCACTACCTGTTGTAACTTTTCCAGCAGGGCCCAGTGCAGGAGTCATACCACACAGTGATGCAGCGGTGAGGATGCTCTCCACGGTGCCTCTGTAGAAGGTGCTCATAATGGGGGTTGAATCTCTCGTTGTCCTCAGTTTGCAGAGGAAGTAGAGTAGCTGTTGGGCTTCGCTGACCAGTGATGCTGTGTTCTTGACCAGGAGAGATCTTCTGAGATGTGCACAGCCAGAAACTTGGTGCTGCTTACCCTCACAGGAGCACCATTGATGGTTAGTGGGGTGTGCAGGGTGTGAGCTCTCCTGATTTCTGTGATGATCTCCTTGGTCTTCTCCACATTCAGGGACAGGTTGTTGTTGCTGCACCACTCAGCCAGATGTTTAACTTCACTCCTGTAGCAGGCCCTATCGTTGCTGCTGATGTGACCTACCACAGTTGTGTCGTCTGCAAACTTGATGAAACGGTTGGAGCTGTGTGATGGTGTGCAGGCGTGGGTCAGCAGAGTAAAGAGCAGGGGGCTCAGCACACATCATTGGGGAGCCCATGTACTCAGTGTTATTGTGCTGGAGGTGATGCTGCTGACCCGTACTGTCTGCTGTCTTCCTGTCAGGAAATCCAGCAGCCAGTTACACAGTGAGGTGCTGATGTAACAGTGTTTATGTGGTATTATTCCACTTGCCACAAATGTCAGTGTAATGGGGAAACAGCCCCCCCCCTCCCCCCTCAGTGTGGCTGGTTAGGTGAGGCTGGCTGCAGTAATCGCTGCCAGTCTGCCGTAGCCATACGAGAGGTGAGTTGTATTGTTCGGCACACGATATAGCTAAGTAGTACACATAAAACATAAAACATGTTTGATTAGCTGATGGGCACCAAGTGTAATAAGTGCTTAGTGGACACATGTCCAACACCAGTTTATGTACTTTTCATTTGTTTATTACTGTGTAAAACTGTGTGCTAAAGCAGAATGCTAATGGGATGTTCTGCTGTAGTGTTTCTGTGCGGAGTGGTGTGTGGCGAGCCTGTGCACTGATAAAACACCGTTGTTTCCATTCAGGTACATCATTTGTTGTTGCTGTTATTTTATTGTACATTAAAAATTGTAATATTGCTGCAGTAATCGCTGCCAGTCTGCCGTAGCCATACGAGAGTGTGCTGTGCAGAGTGGTGTGTGGCGAGCCTTTGCACTGATAAAACACCGTTGTTTCCATTCAGGAAATAAAGTGGCAACGATCGATCAGAGACTCCTTGTCTTCTTAAAAACACAAAGCAGAGTCGAGGAGTTGGTTTGGGCCGAACTGTTGCAGCGGGGTGATGCAGAAACTGGTTATAATGATCCCAGCAGATCCAGTTTAAACCACTAAATGAGAAGGTGTTTCCAAACTTTTTCCTGTTTCTCTTAAATATGTACCTATATATATATTGTTAAAGTGAATTGTTAAATGTTTTATGCTTACCACCTCTACATTGTTTCAAACTCTGTGTTCAAAGGCCCTCCCCCCCAGCCTCTCGAGGTTCTGGGGGGAGGCTGCAGTGTTTTATCACAAGCACATCCCATGTGAAGATTCTGTTTGATGTTTGCTAACCTTCCTGCCCTTTTTATGGTTTCACTGTGTTGTGCATATGGTGAACCAATTAGGGCTGCCACAAACAATTATTTTGATAGTCAACTACTCACCAATTATTTTTGCGGTTAGTCGACTAATCAGATCATGCATCCGTTGGACGTAAAACGTACAGCTTATTGCACCAGCAGCATCTGCTCTTATATAACTATCATTAGCTTACATCTTTAAGTGTTTAAGGTGCTAACTAAAAATAAAGACAAGATGATAGTTTAGTAAATTTGAATGAAATTTGCAGATTGTTTCGGTGAAGTTTAATAAACTCCTTGCTATCTAACATATAACAGGACACGGGAGTAAATTCTCGAGCATCTCACACTTCTGATAATCAGCTGTCTGCTTGACGTTTATTCCGCTGTGTAAAAACTATAACTTTAATCTCAGCCAAACCGATTTACTCAGGAACAAATAAAATACTAAAAAAAGCCAAACAATAACATTTTAAGTTATCTAAGTGACTTATATATCATGTTTAACCTGAGTAGCGAAAGACGGCGGTGGGTTTGAAAACGATTTGCCGGGAGTCCGCTGTTCTCACGGCGCTAGTGAGCCTAGCCCCCGGCTAGCTATCGAGCTAGTGGGTAACAGACGTCTCCGAAAACGTCGGAGCGTTTTTGAAAATATGCGGTGTCTTGATAAACTGAGCAGATATTTGAGGTTTACACAGCTACATTCTCGCCTGAAAATATGTTAAACGTTTATTTTGTGACCCAGAAAGAATAATAAGAGTAACATTAAAACTAACTAGCTCCCGCCATTTTTGGAAACTGAGCTGGGCCGCGCTATGAATTCTGGGACACAGTTTCTTCTTCTTCTTCGGGGTTTAACGGCAGCTGGCATCCTTGTACATGCAGTGCTGCCATCTTCTGTTTCAGTCCGTTATTACACTCTTAAATCCTGCTACT
>NW_005187855.1:142203-150700 GCF_000239375.1 Pundamilia nyererei
GTGTGTGTGTGTGTGTGTGTGTGTGTGTGTGTGTGTGTGTGTGTGTGTGTGTAGGTATGTGTGTCATGCTCTGATGACACCAGTATATAAGCCTGAGGCAGACAGACAGACGGGCGGGTGGTATGAGCATTCTGATGTCATCAGACAACACTCAGAGTGAATCTAAATCCAATATTGATGAGAATATCAGAGAAGACCATTATCACCCAGCAGACGTGTGAACACACACAAAGACACACACACACTGAAAGTGTTTTCCTGTCCCATGTATCATCTGGGGACGTAGTCGTCCTTGGTCTGTCAGAGTAATGACAGAGGGTGGGTGGAGCTTTAGTGATGTCACATCGTTACCCTCATTTTGGGCCCAATAACAAACATACGAGTGAAACCTGCACTAACTCCTTTTAAACTGCCACACACTGATCATGATTTCCTCCTTTAAAAGGACTTGTGCATTACTACCAAACATCGTGTTAGTTAAGGCTCTGTTCGGGTTTACGAGCTCATCAGTAATAGAAACAAGGTCAGAGCATATTGATCAGTGATTGGCGTTGGTGCTTCTCACCAGGACGATGATCTCGGTGCACTGGCTGTAGTTTCCTCGAGCCGCCCAGCTGCCGTTCACCTGACACTCTCTGTAGACCCGATCTGAACACAAACATCAACGCGTTACTGTCAGTACAGGTAAAATACGAGTCACATGACACACGAGTCACAGAGCTACAGGTTAAAAAAGCTGATCCCACCCGTGCTCACAAAGTCTGTTTTTTCTGTCAGCCTGTCCAAGTAATGACCTGAGCCGTGAAGCCTTCAGTCGAGTTAAACAGTTTTCTGACAGATGTGAACCACAGAATCCAGCTGCTCTCTTATGAAGCGCTTAACTAAAACAACACGTCCTGATGTCAAACAAATGATGACTTTGTTTATGACTTTACAGCTGAATAAAGTTTTCTTTTTTCCATTACAGCTCGTAATAAAGTGGTAATAGCAGGCTAACAAGGGCTAAACAAGAACGTAATACTGTGGTATTTTGTAATTTACTATCAAATTAGTACTAGTACCAAAGTTATTTGGTACTAGTTGTTTTGCATTTTTGCATTTTTGTACAGCACTTTGGTCATCGTTGCTGTTGTAATCAAATGTGCTATAGAAGTAGCAAATATGTTAACAGTTGAGTAATATTACCCTGAAATGTATGTAACAGGGCCCGAAAACTGGAGTTAATACTGTGGAAATAAAGACACTCCCACGAGACAAAACCAATTAGTAATAGAAGTAATAGTAATTTTTGAATTAACCCTACTTAGTCCCAAAAGGTTGCTTCTGTTCACCTGAGACTGGAGAAGCCACCTGATGATGATGAAAAGTTTCTCCCAGACGAACAGAATTAACTTTTGGGATTCCTTACCTGGATGAGTGAGCAGACAACTCTCCAGCCTTAGGTTCCTGGTATTCTGCTTTGCAGTAATGTAAATATTGTGTTTAATAAAAAATGAAGTTGAAAAATCTTTTTTTCATCTTTTTTTCATGCCTAAAGATGAACAAAAAACCTGATTGAGGTTGTTATAATTCATGCATGAAAAGGTTAATAATAAGTAATGATTGAATGAAGTGAGACGGTGTAAGGAGCTCGGAAAGAAAAGCGTCTGGACCTCTTTAAGTTTCTTGGAGACATTTCATCCGAGAAACTTCTTCAGTTCTAGTGCAGCCGGTGGAGAGACCCAGATATTAAGCCCTATTGGGACTTGTCCTTGTCCTGTCCCACTATTGATCACGTGCCTCGTGAGGTGGAGCATCAGGTGAACCAGAGGAAAGCTGCTGCTAACCCATTCACAGAGAGGTGGGGAATGGCTGCAATCACAGCATTGTACGATCGTGACAGATGTACCCTTAGGCCCCCTCCTCGATTCAGAGATGGTCTTTCCCATTTCATGTAAATGGCCTCCTTGACTCTGCCCTCAAACCAGCGTAGACTGCAGGGCCCTGGCCTGACGAGGTGGCTCTTCTGTTTGGTTATTTAGTTTTCCGCGATGTATAAATCCTTGATTTAGATCCTGGAACTGACCTCCCAGCCCATTGTTCCTTGAGTGGGCTGGTTTCAGTCATTATGCAAACGTACTGTTTATAAGATTGAAACCTGCAGTCAGCTGAGACTGAAGAAGTCACCTGGATGAGTGATGAAACGTTTCTCCCACAAAACGCTACGTCCAGATGAACAGAATCAACATTTGGAGACTTACTTTGGAATGTCTCTAACAACCATAAAGTTCCATATCTGGTCCATCTTCTCAACGATTTCCTGGTCATATCACCTCTCCAGCTCTTGAGGTATCCACCCTGAAGTCAATTTTCACTGAACTTGGCGTTCCATTGTCAGAAGAGAAACAGGAGGTTTTTTTTGGCGTAACCCTTGACAACATTTAGTTCCAGGCTTCTTTGTTCAGAGAAGTATTAATGTCACATTAATTGTATCAATCTCGTCCTTCAAAACTTTCTCCTTGTTCCCTCTTGTGCTAAAGGACTGCTGCTCTTCCTGTTGGACACCTAAACTTTGCTCTGTGCATAATTGCTACCACTTGCGGCATCTAAACCATCAGTCCTTGCCATAATCGCTCTGGCAACGTCTCGCTCACAGGAATGGCATCACTTTCGTTTTGATGATCAGTTGTCCCACCCTGACCACATTCAGCTCTAAACAGATGTTGCTCCTTCATCTATCTGCATTGGTGGTTATTATGGCAGAAGGTGGTTCTCTTCAAAATCAGCTCATGTCTAAGCCCCCATGGTCCGCTGACCAATTACCTCAACCTTAGAAAATTCCAGCACACCTCACCTTCAAAAACTGTTTATCATTGTGTTTATCCACGTTTCTACCAGATCCTGGTTTCTTTCACACTTTCATCAAGTTCTCTCATTGTCTGGAGTTTCTCCTAATCTTTTCTCTGGCCATTCCTTCTGCATCAGTGCAGCAACACCCGCTTCTAGGAAAGGAATCTCTGACCATGGGTAGGCTTGTAATTGGCCGGTCATTACAAACCTACCAATTGTATATTTGCAAGAATCTCCAAGACCTTTGTAAAGTTCAATTCAGTTCAATTCTATTGCCTCAAGGCACTTCATTACTACTTTTAGGGGGTTTCCTTCTTTGGGGATCCGCCGAGTAGCTGCTGTCAGTCCACTATGAGGCCTTCCCCAAACTGCAGCATCAGTTCACAATTCTTCAGCATCTGTTGTCAGATCTAAATGAGGATGTGGTCTCAGCTAGGGAAATACCCTAGTTAGACAAGTAAACCAGCAGTGCTCTAATACGGTGATATAAAATGGTAAATGGCCTGTATTTGTATAGCGCTTTACTAGTCCCTAAGGACTCCAAAGCGCTTTACGCATTCACCCATTCACACACACATTCACACACTGGTGATGTCAAGCTACACTGTAGCCACAGCCACCCTGGGGCGCACTGACAGAGGCGATATGGTCCTACAAGGTCATTAAGATAAGATGGGGCCTGATTATTTAAGACCTTGTATGTGAGGAGCAGGATTTTGAATTCTGGATTTAACAGGAAGCCAAAACAGGAGAAATCTGCTCTCTCTTTCTAGTCCCTGTCAGGACTCTTGCTGCAGCATTTTGGATCAGCTGAAGACTTTTCAGGGAGTTTTTAGGACTTCCTGATAATAATGAATTGCAGTCGTCCAGCCTGGAAGTAATAAATGCATGAACTAGTTTTTCAGCGTCACTCTGAGACAGGATATTTCTAACTTTAGAGATGTTGCACAAATGGAAGAACGCAGTCTTACATATTTGTTTAATATGTGCGTTGAAGGACATGTCCTGGTCAAAAATGACTCCAAGGTTCCTCACAGCGTCACTGGAGGCCGAGGTAATGCCATCCAGAGTAAGAATCTGCTTAGATACCATATTTCTAAGATTTTCAGGGCCAAGTACAATAACCTCAGTTTGATCTCAATTTATTTAAATTAGGAACAGCATTTCATCCACAGTTATTCCCTCTGACATGTCTGCTCCCTGACATCGATAAACCAGCTCAGGTTCTGGATCCTCAGACTCACAGCTCACAAACAGAACTGGACCTCATCATCCATCGATATCTCAATCAATCATTATTAGAGAGAACTGATCAGAATCTGAAGACAACACAACCCAACTCGACTCCAGTGTAACCATGGCAACTACTGAGCTGTCATCAGGGCCTTACGCCCCTGATCACCCACCTCATCAGTGCACGCTGTGTTTGATTTACATCAGTCTGATCAGATCAATACATCAGTGCCCACAGACAGACGCTTTATTAACATGTTACCCGATCAGATGCCAAATTACATCAGAGGCAAGATTTTTTCTGTGTGTGAAGAAATTATGAAGGTCCAGTGAAACATGAGCTCCAGCTGGTCTCTCTCTCTCACTCACACTCACACACACACACACACACACACACACACATGACTCATGCTATTAAGTTCGATTGGCAACCTAAACCTTTAATTAAAACAGGACATTTATGCCACCCACACACACAGTGGATATAATGAAGACAGTTGGCACAGAAGAAGTCAGCTCCTCCTGGTACGGAGTGGGTGTTGGACGTCACTGAGAACACAGAGTGTGAAACTGTGATTGGCTGACACTTAATTGGCAGCCTCTGATTGGCTGTGGATAAAGATCAGTTGAAGACAATGGAGACAGAGTATATACTGTGAAAAACATGCCCCCTCTAGGAGAGAACGGTCAACAGCTCGTCGTTGCCCCTAAAGGTAAAAAAATAAACAAAAATCTAAATTTATGAGAGAAAAAACTCTGCCTGTGTCTGAGAGAAAGTGTGTAGCTGTCGTCACATTCACACATCAGAAACTGTCTGTGAACGTGTTAGCATGATAGTCTCTACATCTGAGCAGGTGGCACTTACTGGTGGTGTTGTAGTGGATCCCGTTGAACTGCTCAGGACACGGTCTGGAGACCAGCTCACCTGCTGCACTCCGAGGCCAACAGGTTCCTATCCCATCCACCGACAGGTCACAGTACACACCTGCAAAGAGAGAGCGATAGGTGAGAGGCAGAAGGACCTGTAGGGAACTTTACTTCATGAGACTCACCTTTGGTAAATATTATTGAAGTCTACTATGAAAGTTAGAGAATGACTCAAACATGAAGCACCTCTTAATTTTCCTGTTGGAGTCTTAAACAGTACTGCACAGGTACACCTTGAGAGTACAGCCATGGCGAAAAGCAGAGTACCTCATGGTGATCCTGGTGCTGATGCTTGTCAAAAGTCAAAGGTGAGTGTGTGATACAGACCTGAGGAGTTGCTGACGGTAAATGTCTGGTTGAGCAGGACTAAGGTCCTTGCTGAGAGGCAGAATACAGAGAAGGTGTTGGCGCTCCGGTTTCACTGAGCACGTCAAAGGAAATCCCAAACAGGAAGTTACCTGTGAAGTTGGTCGACAGCAGGATCAAAGTTTCGCAGGTTAACTCAGCCGGGGAGACTGGCCCGCTCAGCACCACGCACACGAAGACCACCTGAAAGCAGAGTTTCGGTTCAGATCGATCACATGACCAGCGGTCGGCGATGATCCAGCTGAGCGGCGCAGTGTTCGTCAGCGTGTTTTCTGTGTTTTTGTTCTAACTGACTAATAATGTCTCATTTATATGATACGGAGCTCAGGATCCTCCTGTTAATGATGCAGCTGCAGTCCCAGAATGCACTGCATCGCCTCTGCGGCGATAATGGAACACAGAGGAGGAATGCAACGCTGCTGCAATGCACGCCTGGAGCGGACGTCCATTACAGCAGCGAGTCAGGTCGCTGAGCTGTGATTGGTCACAGCAACAACCAGCTGAGGTCAGCCATCCAATGACAAGTGGCTGGGTATCAGCTGGAAGAAGGAGGCAGATCACCTTCAGCACCAGAACAGGAAGTGAAGTAATGAAGACTGCACCAAAATAAGAGACATAAGCCTGCTTCAATGAATGACTTTCATTTTTCAGATTCACAGTTTAGTGAAACTAAAGTGTTTGTCTGCAGAGTCAGAGATGCAGAAACGTGTATCACAGAGCCGTGACTCGCCCACGCCCACAAACACCACAGACGGGCTGAACATTGGACCGCCTCGCTGTTTCTCTCTGAATCTGATCAACTGCTGATCATTCACATGAGTTTTCCTCTTATTTCCTGTTGGTGTCCATCTTTGTTTTGGTTCTGGATGAACAATAACATGACAGCAACTACCCAGAATGCACTGCGATTGGCGAGGCCTGTTTAAATCAGTGGACCTGCTACATTGGTACCAAGGTGGCGCTCTCATCGGAGCTATGTGCTGGGTCATGTTCTGTCTCAGGACCTTCTCTGAGGTGCTCTGTTTGTTTGGACAGCAATAATAATGCATGTGCCGACTCCTTCATATCTGAGTGTGAGATCAGATGGTGTTTCCTCAGAGGGCGTTCAGTCTGAGCAAATATTCAGCTCTCACCTGCCTGTCGCTCAACTCTGCCTCTACAGCTCCAGTGATCACTGATCAATCAGCTCAGTGATTGATCATCAATCAGCTGCTCAGTCTGCGAAAAGGTGGAGTCTTCTGTTAATTCCTCACTAATGTCGCCATGATTCACACAGCATGACTTCACAGTTTGATATTCAGCTGGCAGTGTGTCTCACACACACACATTCTCGTTTTGATATCTTAGTAAGGACATCTATGCTTACCCTAACCCTCAGCCTAACTGTAACCCTGACACGAAAACCACATTTGAGATTCAAACATGTCTGCAAACTCTGAGGACAGGCAGTTGGTCCCCACAAGAATGGTAACATTGAAGTTTAGGTCCCAACAGAGCAACCTAAACAGGTATACCCACAAACACATGCACACACACGTACACACACAGTAAATGTGTCGGCCGCAGAGATCTACTGTTGTGTCTCTGAGCTAAAATTAGATCGCTAGCTGAGTGCAGCACACTCTCCGTCTTCTTGCCATGAATGTTTGGATCTTGGCAGCGCGTTCAGCAGCTCAGTGGGAGGAGTTACGTCAGCGTCCTGCAGCTGCTGCAGAAACCATCCTCGTTATCTGAGCCCGCTCTGCCTCCGGAGGCTCGTCCAGCCCAAGCGACACCGCAAATCGGATCAGTTGGAACACACACACACAGGGGTGCACTGTGTGTGTGCGATCTGATAAGTTGAGAGGTGCTGCTGGTCCATATGTCTCCTGGTATGGAGCCTCTGTGTCTTGTCTAACCTGCACACTTGAATTCATCATTCACCAGAAACTTGATCAGACCTGCAGCTCCTCAGGATCCTGAACCACCTTAGCTAGCTCCTCTGGATGTGGAGCAGGATCGGTGCTCTTCCCTATGACTGGCACAACTTCAGAGTTTCAGGAAATTTTAAGTTCCATTCTGGATTTAACAGGAAGCCAGTGAAGGGAAGCCAATACAGGAGAAATCTGCTCTCTCTTTCTAGTCCCTGTCAGGACTCTTGCTGCAGCATTTTGGATTCACTGAAGGATTATCAGGGAGTTTTTAGGACTTCCTGATAATAATGAATTACAGTCGTCCAGCCTGGAAGAATGCATGAACTAGTTTTTCAGCGTCACTCTGAGGATATTTCTAATTTTACAGAATTTACTGCAAAACCTGAAACCTGAAATACATCAAAGCTCCGTCAGTCCACAACAGACAGCAGCAGACTGGCCAACAGCTGAGAGACTTGAAACTGTGGAGGCTCAGAGGAACAGAAGGCAGTGAAGGCAACATAGCAGCTCCTCACTGATCAATGATGAGCCACAAAAACAGATTAAAATCAAACAGATGTCAGAGCATGTCAGAGTTTTCAGAAGAAATGAAGCCGCTGTAAATGAGACTCATTCAGGACAATAATGAGTCTGTAACGAGCTTCCTCTGCCGAGTGTGAGTCTGATCAAACTCCTTTGATTGGAGTCTTGATCCCGCTCTCTGCACTCTGACATGAATTATGTGTGGAGGACACGGAGCCTCGTGACTGAGCAGCATAAAAAGAATCAGAGGATCGTAATGAGCTCGGCAAACACAAAGGAAAGCTGCCACCCACTCACACAACAGCACAATCTTTAAACAAAAGCCAGTGGAAGCACTTCCTGCTGCAGGTCTGAGCCTCAACAAAGCAGAGGCTGAACAATCCGAGGCTGCCACGCACACAGCACTGTGCTATTGACCTGAAAGACTTTTATTTTGAAAAAACTGAGCCACGCTCCTAGAATCAGTTTAAATGGTCTGAACTGGTTTGGAATCCCGATGCCAGAAGAGGGCTGGACACTAACACACTAACACACTAACACACAGACACACTAACTCACCACACCAACACACCAACACACTAACACACCAACACACTAACACACCAACACACCAAAATACAGACACACTAACTCACCACACCAACACACCAAAATACAGACACACTAACTCACCACACCAACACACTAACACACCGCACCAACACACC
>NW_005187855.1:150811-158109 GCF_000239375.1 Pundamilia nyererei
CGCACCAACACACCGCACCAACACACTAACACACCAACACAGTAACACACAGACAAACTAACAAACCACACCAACACACTAACACACCAACACACTAACAGATCAACACACCGCACCAACACACTAACACACTAACACACCGCACCAACACACCGCACCAACACACTAACACACCAACACAGTAGCACACAGACAAACTAACACACCACACCAACACACTAACACACTAACACACCAACACACCACACCAACACACTAACACATCAACACATCAACACACCGCACCAACACACCGTACCAACACACCGCACCAACACACCGCACCAACACACCAACACACTAACACACAGACAAACTAACACACCGCACCAACACACTAACACACTAACACACCAACACACCGCACCAACACACTAACACACCAAACCACAGACACACTAACTCACCACACCAACACACTGACACATCAACACACCGCACCAACACACTAACACACCAAACCACAGACACACTAACTCACCACACCAACACACTAACACACTGACACATCAACACACCGCACCAACACACTAACACATGTTACGGCCCTAGCAGGGCCTCTCTCTCTCCTGAAGGTGCCTGTGTGGGCGTGTCACACTACCTCTTCTGCCTGAGGTGCCACCTTTCCCTTTTGTGCAGCTGACTCTCGTCAGTAATCAAGGAGATTTAAGCCCAGGGAAAGGGGAGCTCTGGGCCAGAGTGCCAGTAGTGTGGTTACAGCTAGTGAGCTGAGTGTTTTGGTGGGTTTCAGCTAGTGAGCTGCTCTTTCTTTTTGGCTTACGTTTTACTTTATTGACCAACGCCTGAGTTTTGTTTGTGTTTCTTTTATGGTGATAACAGCTTGTCCGTCTTTTTTTGTTGAATAACCTCAATAAACCTGTTTTAATCAACTGTTTTGCCTCCCTGACTCCTTTTTCTGACCCGGTCACTTTTGTTTCTTCCCCCTTAACGCCTAGACCCCCCCCCCAGGGGAACGTAACAAACACCAACACGCTAACACACAGACGCACTAACTCACCACACCAACACACTAACACACCGCACCAACACACTAACATAATAACACACCGCACCAACAAACTAACACACCAAGACACTAACACACCGCACCAACACACCACACTAACACACCGCACCAACACACCACACCAACACACTAACACACCGCACCACCACACCAACACACTAACACACCAACACACCAACACACTAACATAATAACTCACCGCACCAACAAACTAACACACCAAGACACTAACACACCGCACCAACACACCACACCAACACACTAACACACAAACACACTAACACACCGCACCAACACACCACACCAACACACTAACACAGTAACTCACCGCTCCAACACACCACACCAACACACCAACACACTAACACACCGCACCAACACACACTAACACATCAACACACTAACAAACCAACACACCGCACCAACACACACCAACACACTAACACACCGCACCAACACACACTAACACACCAACACACTAACAAACCAACACACCGCACCAACACACTAACACACCAACACACCGCACCAACACACTAACACACCAAACCAACACACTAACACACCAACACACTAACACACCAACACACTGTACCAACACACTAACACACAGACACACTAAAACACCGCACCAACACACTAACAGAACAACACACCGCACCAACACACCAACACACCGCACCAACACACCAACACACTAACACACTAAAATACCGCACCAACACACTAACACACCAACACACTAACACACCAACACAACACAGTAACACACAGACACACTAACTCACCACACCAACACACTAACACACCAACACACTAACACACCGCACCAACACACTAACACACTAACACAGTAACACACCGCACCAACACAACACACTAACACACTAACACACCAGCACACTAACAAACAATACACCACCATACTAACACACTAACACACTAACACACCGCACAAACACACCAACACACCAACACACTAACACACCACACCAACACACTAACACACCAACACACTAACAAACTAATACACCAGCACGCCACACCCACACACCAACACACCACACCAACACACTAACACACTAACACACCAGCACACTAACAAACAATACACCACCATACTAACACACTAACACACTAACACACCGCACAAACACACTAACACACCAACACACCACACCAACACACTAACACACCAACACACTAACAAACTAATACACCAACACGCCACACCCACACACTAACACACTAACACACCAACACACTAACTCACCAACACACTAACTCACCAACACACTAGCACATCAACACACCAACACACCACACTAACACACTTGGTCATATATTCCGAAAATATAATGTCAATTCTCATTGTTATGCTGATGATACCCAGCTCTACATTTCCTCCAAACCTAATTCATCCCTCCCATCTTCCTCCCTCTTGAACTGTCTTATGGAGATCTTGGTTCTCCTCCAATTTTCTTAAACTTAACAGTAGTAAAATAGAAGTCCTACTCGTTGGCACGGCCTCTACCTTAACCAAATCTCACAGTTTCTCCATTAATATAGAAAACCCCCCCAGCCTTCCTTCCCCGCAGGTAAAGAATTTGGGTGTCATACTCGACAGTATGCTTTCATTTCAGCCTCACATTTACATAGCCCGGTATGAATTTCACTTATGTAACATTAACCGACTCCGTCCTTTCCTTACTCCCATGTTGCTCCCATCCTTGTCCATAGTCTTATTGCTTCCCGGATCGATTATTCCAACTCTTATTTGGTCTCCCCAATAAGTCCCTCCATAAACTTCAACTTCTTCAAAATTCCGTCATAACTCATACTCTCTTAAGAGACCATATCTCCCAAATTCTTCAACAGCTTCACTGGTTGCCCATAGAAACTAGGATAAACTTTAAAATCTTAGTTCTCACATTTAAGTTCATCCATAACCTTGCCCCTCCTTATCTCTGTGATCTTCTTCATAGCACCACAGTTTCCCGCTCTCTCAGATCTTCATCCGCCACTCATCTTGTTGTTCCTTCTGCTTGCCTTACCACTATGGGGCAAAGATCTTTCAGTCGCCCTGCTCCTCGGCTCTGTAACTCACTTCCTTCAGCCTTAAGAAATATAGATTCAGGTACAGAGGATGGCTTTATCACTTCTTAATAATGGCTACATCCTCTGTGGGCTGATTTTCAAGATGCAGGATGAGGCGTTATAGAACCAGCTTTGTTCCTCTCACTCAACTTAATAAGAACTGTTGTATTAGACTCATCGTGTCTGATGACCAAACATGTGTGTGTCAGGTTCACATAGGTGTGTTTTGTGACGACAAACGCCATCATTTCTCTGTAAAACAAATTTAACTGCAGGTGTAAATAAAGCAACCTGGACCACACCAGCACACACTAACAGACCACAGTAATGCACAATAATGCACAATGACACTGGTCTCTCGCTCTGCGTCACACGACTCCCAGCATGCACCTTGCCGTCTCAGTTTGCTCTGCCAGTACTTGAACCTCCTCCATGGAGAACATGGAAATGCTGACAAATGTGAAAAACCCAGCAATCATGTCAGGCTGACATGCACCCACAGCATGGCGCCAGCCACTAGGCTCAAAGACCTGACCCCCTCGTCTGACCGCCATTGTAGCCAGCTGTGAGTTAATCTGTTTATTTCAGAGTTCAGCATCTTCGAATCTGAATGTCACACAGAGCCGAACTCTTACACAGGACGGCCTCACATCTGGGCTCACAACATTTTCCCTGGAAAGTCCTGCTGTGTGTCACTGCTGGTTTTCCTCCCTGCTATGCCTGAGGATCGGCCGTCTGAGCTGAGCTGAGGGCCCGATGATGACTTTGTGATGATAACGGTTCACACACACGGAGCTTTAACCACTTAGAGCTTCAGCGTCCTTCATCATCATTAAGCAGCAGACTGCTCCTTTAATCGGCGCTCTCCTCCTTCATGTCCCTGTGGAGGAGTGATGATTATCACCTCCAGCCCACCTCCTCCTGTCACAGCTTCAAATTTCACTGTGGACACACAGCAGGAGGCTTTTATTGTGAAGGAGCAGGCTGCCGACCAATCACAGTGCAGCTGTGGGAAGTTTAACCCTTCATTCGCCAGTGGTTGACAAAAAATCAGCTTTGTGGCCTGGAACTACTTCCTATACTTTTCATGTTGTCACCTGATATCTGACCTTTGACCTCCGCCTTCAGCGTGGAGCATGATGGACGGAGCACACAGATGGAGACAGGAGGTGATGCATGACGCTCGCCCCCTCACTACATCCTCTCTCTCTTCACTGTCATTACTGCTGCTTTGAACACACACACACACTGTGACACAAACACACACACACATACACACACACACTCACACTGTGACACAAACACACACACACTGTGACACACACACTCACACTGTGACACACAGTGTGAGTGTGTGTGTCACAGTGTGTGTGTGTGAGAGAGAGAGAGTGTGTATATGAGTGTGTGTCACACACACACTCATATACACACTCTCTCTCTCTCACACACACACTCACACACACACTGTGTCACACACACAAAAACAGCTGGCTGTACACTGAAGAGAAGCCACACCTCCATCTATACACAGAGTCCTTACAACTCTCAGTTGTGTGTGTGTGGTTGTGTGTTCTTTATTTAAATGCATACTGTTCTGGCTCTATCTGAATTATTGTAGTTTTATTAAATTGTAAACATAAATAAAGCTCCTGATTGTTGGAAATGTTTAAGTCGATTCTTAAATATGAAGGAAAATCAGCGAGGAAGTGGGCGGAGCAAAAACAACATAATTAAAGATGAGACTGACTAAAGCAACAACCAGTGAGAGTACTCCTAATATCTGACTCGGTCTGTGAGGACGTGACGCTGAGGCTCATCTCTGGGCCGCGGTTTGATCCGCTTTCAGACGCAGCTGGTTCCCGCCCATCAGGAACCTGAATTGCTGTTTGGTTTTCATCCAAAGTTTGAGTAGAGCTGCACATTCCAGTGTTTCACAGAAGCTTCAGTCACAACATGGAGCGTTCATCTATCAGAGTGCTTTGCACTCTTGATGTCAGATCATTGACATCACTTCCTGCAGCAGCGTCACAGTGTTTCTCAGACAGAAACGCATGTGTGCTGCTGGGTTTGGGAGGTGCATAGACTTAACCTACTTCTGACCTTTGCATCACACAAGTGTGAGACACGACAAAGATTATTCCTCCTTTCAATAAACTTTGTTCTGAGTTTAGGAAAAAAAAACTTCAAACTTGATGAAAACAAAAAGACATCAGTAAATCTGATGTCACCCAACTTTCCAGATGTTTCCAGCTGGACAGCTGTGAGGAGGATCAGCTCACCTCCTGCAGGCAGTGAATTAACACTGAGCATGCTCCAAAGATATCCTGCTACTAAATTACAGTCAGAATTTCAAAATGAAAGCCACAATTAATTTTAAAAAAAACATCGTTAATGGGGGAAACCTTTATTTTGAAACCCCTCTGAATTATGGCCGTTCGTTCACAATAAGAGTCGCTGACTTTGGCACACACTTTAAAGTTGAGAGGGTGCACGCGCAGCACGGAACTGTGCACACGCACACGGCCCCCTACCTGACTCAGTAGTTTCCGGTCCATCTCCGTCACTCATTCATCCACTCGGACGCGCGCGCTCTGGCATGCGCCTTCCTGCAGCTCACATTGGTGTCCCGCGCGCTCCGGTCCGGTTTAGATCCCAGAACATGTCAGTCCGAGCCGAGCCGGGTCAGGAGTCCGGGTTAGCACGGCTCTGTCCCGGTCCGCTCCAAGGTGCTCTCATCCACACTGACCGACTGAGGAGCGCGTGCTGGCAGTAAGGAGGCTGCTGTAGAGCTCCAGCCAATCAGAGGATAGTGCGAGAGGGAGAGATGGGGGGGGTTAAGAAACCATCAAACATAGAGATCAAAAATCGATTAATCAAAGAGAAGAACCACCAGTGGGTCTGTGTGTGTGTGTTTTGTCAGGTGTGTGTGATATAGAAAACAACTGAAATCGGATGAAACCTTTTCATTGTGATGGATTATTGATCGATCGCTTCTCTCTGAGCTGATCGTGGTGAGCTGGCGGCCGAGTGCCAATCACGGCTGGACTGGGACAAAAAAATCGGCCCGGGCATTTTGACAGAGACCGGCCCACCAGGTATTATAGGAAAAACCATAAAGCCTTTGAATGAAAACAAACGCTGTTGTCACAGTGATGTACACTGTGTTGTTGGTATATATGTATCAGTCTAATAAACTTAAACCTACACCATCCTCCCTATTCTGGTATTCTAAACAGTACCTGGAAGCAGACTGCTTGGTCGAGTTAACCTCCTGAACTATCTACAACACATGGTGAAAACCTGAAATTAAGACAGAGAAGAGGTGAGACATGATCATTACTGATTACTGATGACAGATTTAGATATATTTTCATAAACCATTCATTTGCCACATCAATAAACAGCATGGCAGGGCAAAATATTTTTTCTAACATGGCAACCTTTAAAAAGTGAAAGGAGACAGAAAGACAGGTGAGAAAGAATAAAACTCAATTGACTTTTTGATGGCATTTTACACACAGTACTGGTACAGTATCTAGAAAATGTGGGAAATACTGGCATCATATACAGTAATTAGCTACTTCTGACGAAATTATGATGGGACCCTAAAAAAAATTACTATGTACAATAATGGATTTCTATACATTTTACATCAGATGAATACGTTTGTTGTAAGATTCAGATAATTATTTATTAAAAGTGAGACATTTTAAATGAGCTCATTGTGAAACCTGGCCCCACCCTATCATGTGATTTCCTGAGGTTAGATGGCCCAGGATGTGAGTGGGCGTTAAGGCGTCTGGGGAGGGATCTCAAAACTGGATTATAGATGGCAGAGAGTTGGTGTGGTAAGCCCCGCCTCTGTTCAAAGATGGTCGCTCACAGTGGACATAGATGCTTCTTTCACTCCTCTTTCAAACCATCTGTCCTCTCTGTCCAACAGGTGAACATTGGCATCCTCGAAAGAGTGACCTTTGACCTTAAGATGCAGATGGACTGCTGAGTCTTGTCCTGTGGAGGTGGCTCTTCTGTGTTGTGCCATGCGCTTGTGAAGTGGCTGTTTGGTCTCTCCAATGTAGAGGTCTGGGCATTCCTCGCTGCACTGTACAGCATACACCACATTGTTAAGTTTGTG
>NW_005187855.1:159641-161270 GCF_000239375.1 Pundamilia nyererei
CCACTATGGGCAACTGTTGTGGAGAAATGGCAAAATTGAGTCCTTTGGCTAACTCTCTCTTTTCAGGTTCAGTGAGGTTCTGGTCTGAAAAGTTCTTAACCCATTTCTGCTGACTGTCTTCAGGTGTGTTTTCTTCTCTGGGTTGTGTAGGTTCAGAATGAGGAGTGTGTGTCTTTGAAAGCAAGATGTGAAATTTCCTGCGTTGTCTTTCTTTTCCTTTAGAGTGTTGGGCCTGCTGAGCCTTGTCCACAAACTTGTAAACCTCTTCTAAGATTGGAGAGGGTAGACGGGTTTCCAGTTCCTGGAGAGTCTGGCTGAGCTTGATCTGGAGGACATCTATAGTGAAATGGACCTGTCTTATCCTTTCACTTTAAAGGTGATTTTGTGCTCTCTGCAGAATGTAGTCTGCTCTGTATCCCCTGACAGTGGATTTCTTTGCAAGCTCCTTTGACTACGATGACTTGGATGACTGAGAACCTTCACAGACGTACTGTGCTTCAACATAATATTACCGTATTGTGTGTGTATAACCTCTTTTTAAGTTTTGTGGATATTATACATGGTTATGCTGAGGATATGTCGGCCAGTTTCTACTGGAAATGGCTTTTGGTTAAACTGTCAGCAAATAATTTGCATTTGCACTGTTACATTTCTATATAACTTTAATGCTCATAAAAAAACAGCTGCTTGTTTAAGTGAAAATACAATGATGTTTTTGCACTAATAAAGTTGTGGAGTTGTAAAGTATTTTGTCTCGTGTCAGTTATATCGTCAGTTATATCGTTATTTCAAATTTTCAAATGCATATCGTGATAAATATTTTTGGTCATATTCCCCTGCTCCAATGTCTACAGAAGGAAGCTGGAGAACTGACCAATCAGCAGCTCATGTTGCTTCTCAATCTGCATGGGCTGCAGAGCTGCTGTGATGTTAGGGTTTTATTTTGTAGGTCCTCTGACTCTTCTTCCTGCTGCTGGTGAGTTCTGCTCTTTTTCTACTCAAGTGTCACCTCTGATTATGCTCACCTGCAGAAAATAACACCCACCCTCACTGTTTATTAATCTTAACGAGCAGCTCAGTCAGCTCAGAGATTAGCCTCAAGCTAACAAGCAGATCGGTTGTCAGAAGTCATTACAGCTGAAAGAGGTCGCTGCCGCACTTTCAGCTGAACATCCTGTCAGCAGGGCCTGCTGTAACTGTGAGGCAGAGGCTCACCTGTCATCTCCGTGAGTCTGCTGTGGCTCTCTGTGCAGCAAGAAAACACAGCCGGAGGCTCGGACAGAGCTGAGTCACTAAAGAAATACCTGTCAGAGTTAGGAAATAAACCCAGCTGGCGCACAGTAAATAGACTGAGCCGGTGAGTCACTGCTGATGAGTAAACGGAGCGCTGCTGGGACAGCAGGCAATGTGTTTGGATCGTCTCGGGAAACAAAACTTCATTGTTCATTTGGCCGACCAGGGACACATGAAACACCTGCTGAGCCACCACACCTGAGCTCAGGTAAGGTTGACCTCCAGCTGACCTGTGCAGAGGGCTGCTCCTCCCTGATCCTGGATCTGCTGGAGGCCTTTTCCTGCTGCCACCAAGCGCTGCTCAGTGGATTGTTGGGGTTTCCTTCCCCGTACTGC
>NW_005187855.1:161345-162921 GCF_000239375.1 Pundamilia nyererei
CCCCCCCCTAAAACCACACTCATGTTCCAGTGCATTCTGGGTAAACTGATCCAAAGCACACTGAGGCATCACCCACCCTCCTGTGTGAGTGTGTGTATCTGTGTGTGTGTGTGTGCTTTGAGAGGATGTGGGCTGATTTAATAAGCTTTAATAAGGATACAATACACACACACACAGTCGGGTTGTGCTGGTTCTGCAGTGATAAGTCTGCATTTCAGCTGCAGGGAACACACAGTCTCTCTGTCAGATTAATGTTAGCTTCATGAATCCGTCCCATTACTCTGACGTGCCTCTTCCTCCTCGTCTTCTCGCTGTCGGCACTGCTTACAGCGGGCTCGGCCAGCAGGACGTTCACACGTGTGTGACGTCATCACTGATGGATCTGATGAAGGACGCAGGAGGAGGCGAGGGATGAGGCGATGGACCACAGGCGTGAGCTCTTCGGCTCCATGTGGAGGCCACGCCTATTTCATGGACACATCCATGCAGATTGCATGCGTGTCACCTGTGCATGCGTCCCAGGTAGCAGAATGCAGAGCAGCATGACAGCAAAGATATGTTGACCTCAGACTTCCACCTGCTAAGACGTACGAGCTGGATTCAGCTGGGCTGCAGCTCGTCAGCAGCTAACAGCCCCGTGACTGAAGCTGCGATGACGAAGGTCCAAAAGTCTCTCACAGCACGGCGACGTTAACAGGAGACAAACTCAAAAATATAGATGATTGTGTCAGTGTTCATGGACGTTATTGGCTCATTCCTTCTTATTGGCTGAAATGTTTTATGGTCCATAAAAGTTTGACAGCTTAAGGCAGACTGACTCAGGTGATGGAAATACAAAGATGTGCTCATATTAACAAAATGATTTTGTCAGGAATAATTACAGCTCCACATTTCTGTTGGGTTACATTTGTGTTTTTGCCGCGTTTACTCGAACAAGTGTGAGAGTTAAAAGTTCCAGAGTGCTTTGGTCCGTCACTGTTACCACTTAGATATTGTCACTGCTCAGATTTAGGACATATTTGGATGTGTGTGTCCCAAATGATTCATTCTGAGGGTGAGAACGACCAGTGAAAGCTTCAGGCTTCTTTCTTTGATGGTTTCTGACACATTCATGGTTAAACATTGCCTCAGAGCGTGTTTCAAAAAAGGAATATTATTGAGTAATACTGAATTATGAATCTCCCAGCTCCCATCGTGTCACACTTCCTCTGTTTAGCAATCGAAGGTCGTCTCACTGCAACAGTTTAGCTCATGGCTAAAGCCAAAATCGATGTTAAGACTCATCATCTAAGATATGGAACTAACAAAGATCCCGTTTTTATCCTTCTGTAAACAGAACTCCTCTCTGTCGTTCTGGACTCCTTTTCCAGGTCTTGTTCTTATTATTATTGCTATTATTATTATTATTAGAGGCTTTCATCTTTATGTTTACTGTTAATTTGTGTTTTTTCTATTTAATGCGCAAATAAACGAAATCATTGTGACAACCAGTCAGACGGCATCTGTGGCAGGAAGGGCCTTTATGAGTACACACACACACACACACACACACACACACACACACACACACACAAGA
>NW_005187855.1:170934-173142 GCF_000239375.1 Pundamilia nyererei
TTTTTGTATTATATGATTTATTTATTACATTTTATGTGGAGTGAATAAATAAAAGTATATTTACGGTGGCTCCTAGAGACAAAGCACGTACAAACTTCAAATCACGTACGAACCCTGAAGCACATACAAACTCCAAAACACGTAAAAACACGTACAAACTCCAAAACACGTAAAAACTCAGAAGCACATATAAACTCAAAACACGTACAAAAGACAACAGAAGTGCGTGTTTGTGTTTTGGAGTTTGTACGTGCTTTGTCTCTGGGGGCCACCGCTTATATTTATATATAAATATATATATAAATAAAACCACTTTTTTTTACATTAGTAATTTCTTTTTGCATAATTTTATATTATTGTTAATAATAAATTAATTAAAGCAACAAAACAACCTGAAGAGCCGGTTTGGAGCCGAAAGAGTCGCCTCTTTTTAGTGAGCTGAGCCGAAAGAGCCGGTTCTCTAAAAAGAGCCGGAAATCCCATCACTAGTTGAAACTGTTCTATCCCTGTAAACAAAATACAGCAGCGCCCCCGGTGTGCGCTGTTGCCATCCTCCCCGCTTACAAACTGTCGGATGACGGATTATCTGGGAGGGATGATGCACTAGGTAGTGGGCTGAAAAATTCAGTAATTTTAAATGATCTTGAATCATTGACGATTTACCTGAAACTGCTCAAACTGACTCTGATAAAAAATAATTTGTCACTTTTATCTGATCACCCGCGCCAAGCGACTGTCTTATGTCATGACATTGATGTGGAGGGGCATAAGCCAATTAAACAACATGCGTACCGGGTGAAAAGGGAAATAATGCAGAGAGAAGTCAATTATCTCCTAGAGCATGGCTTAGCTGTTCCAAGTGCTAGCGCATGGAGCTCTCCATGTGTGTTTGTGCCCGAGTCTGACAACACTCCTCGATTCTGCACGGATTATCGAAAGGTGAATGCGGCCACTAAAGCAGACTCTTTCCCATTACCTAGGATGGATGACTGTGTTGATCGGGTGGGATCCGCTACTTGTGTGATCAAATTGGATTTATTAAAGGGATATTGGCAGGTTCCTTTAACCGCAAGAGCGTCTGCATTCGTTACCCCCGATCACTTCCTTCAGTATACCGTGATGCCCTTTGGCTTGCGTAATGCGCCAGCGACATTTCAGCGCCTGATGGCTAAGGTTTTGGCCGGGGTCCCTAACTGTGATGCCTACTTAGATGATGTGGTCATTTATTCTGCTTCCTGGAGCAGTCATCTCCAAACCCTCTTAACTGTTTTCAAGCGTTTCGAGGAAGCATCGCTCACTGTAAATCTGACCAAATGTGAGTTCGGAAAAGCCACCATCACCTGGCTCGGAAAGCAGGTGGGTCATGGCCGAGTGTGCCCCGTAACCGCAAAGGTGGAGGCTATTATTGAGTTTCCGATTCCACAAACAAGGAGGGCGTTACGCCACTTCTTGGGAATGTGTGGTTACTACCGCAGTTTCTGTAAAACCTTTGCCTCTGTAGTCGCTCCCCTGACTGACCTGTTCAGCCCGACCAAACCCTTCACATGGACTGCGGCGTGCCAAACTGCTTTTGAGTCAGTGAAAACTTTACTGTGCAGTGCCCCAGTTTTAGTAGCACCTAACTTCGTGTCTCCTTTTAAGTTGGAGGTGGACGCCAGCGCAACTGTAGCGGGTGCGGTCCTGCTGCAAGTAGATCAACACGGTGTGGACTGTCCAATCTGCTATTTCTTGAAGAAATTCAATAAACACCAAATGAACTATAGCACCATCGAAAAGGAAGCGCTTGCATTGTTGCTAGCCTTACAACACTTCGAGGTCTACATTGGGTCTAGCTTCGTGCCCGTTCAAGTTTTCACAGATCATAATCCACTTGTGTTTCTTTCGCGAATGCAAAACTCCAATCAGCGACTCATGCGCTGTCAGGGTTCCTGGATCATTGACCCAGTGTCTTTTTTCACATGTATGTTTCCTGTTTTATTGTGTCGGTCATCTGTCTGTGTGCTGTATGGTTACTTCTACTTCCTGTGTCGTTAGTCAGGCTTGGTTAAGCGGTGTTGTCACCTGTATATTCTTCATCTTTATCCGATGTATTCAAGCCCTCTGTTTCCCTCCGTTGCTTTGTCATCGGCAATTCTGCGTTTTCAGATCAGTCATTCAGTTTAGTAACAGCATCTTTACAGGTCTACCTAAAAAATCAGTCAGACAACT
>NW_005187855.1:173721-175249 GCF_000239375.1 Pundamilia nyererei
GATTTTATCTAATGTTCTGATTTTATCTGTTTTGATTTTATATACTGTTTTGTTTGTTTGTTAATTAGTGAGTTAGTTTGTTTGCTTGTTTTAATAAATTTTAAATCATGCTTTTTATTTGTTTTTGTTTCTAATGTCTCTGTAAAGCACTTTGAATCACCTTGTTGTTGAATTGTGCTATACAAATAAACATGCCTTGCCTTGCCTTTCATATTCTGCTCATCTTGTCTTCATGATAAACACTGTGCACATATACTCTAAAATTCACACACTGAACGTGACATGGCGATGCACATTCTAAGTGGATGGACGGTGTTAAAGGCAGTACTACACAGGTGAGAGTGAACACACTGCAGCAGGTAGATAACATCATCATCCACCTGCATGAGAGGCTGAGGCAAACTGAAGACAGTCGAGAGCATATTTCACCTGCAAGCACCGGTGTTAGGTTCACCTTTGTGACATGTGACATCAAGGCAACTGCTCTGAAGTCGCCAGAAGGGGATGCTTTCTTTGGTACCAGCACTAAGCATGATGTTGATGTCCTGGCGTCTCTGTTGGCCTGAGCAGTGAAGGAAACGGGTCCAGGTGCTGAGGTCCGGTGCAGCCTGATATGACCTCTAGTTTCTAACCAGTGCACAGTTCGTCTATCGTTTCCTGTTTATATTTCCTTCAATGCTGTATTTCGTTTGCAGCATTAAGACCTTTCACTGGTCTTGGAAACTTTATTGAAACAAGTCACTGCATCAAATCCAAAATAAGAAAAGTTTTCTCTGAAAACTTTAAAAATTCCCAGTTTTGATATTCAGTGTTGTAGTTGGACTCTGTATTTTAAACAGTTTATTTGATGCCTCTTTCTCCCTCCACACGCCTGCAGCTGGCTGGAAGCTCCTCGGGTGTGTCTGCAGTTTCTCCATCAGTCCAGCAGGCGGAGCCAAACTCACACAGACAGACTGTTCATGTGGTGAAGAAACTTTATTACTGATCTCACAAATACAGGCCATTTACCATCTCACAACATCCATAACAATAACATTACCTTATCAACTCAACATCACTAATCAATCATCGATTGATCATGTTTATGTGTGTAGAACTGCAGCAGTGGCGAGGCAGGCTGTGTCAGGTTTGTGTGATGTCACAGACTTTGGGCGGGGTTTCAGTGCGGTTATCCGAATCTCAGCCCGACTGTGGACAAATACACTTATAGAGGTATGCGCGTGCGCGCGCACACACACACACGTGTAGGTGGTGATGTTATTGCATTTCTCCTTACAGACTCCTTATCAGAACTATGAGCTTGTTTCCTTTGCATCTTATGACGTCATCAAAAACACCACAGCACTTTACAGGAAGGGCCAGAGTCGTCTCTATTTTTTGAGGCGACTGAGGTCCTTCAACATCTGCCAGAAAATGCTGAGGATTTTCTATGAGTCTGTTGTGGCCAGTGCGATCCTAACCCATGCTGGGGGAGCAGGCTGAGGGTCGCAGATGCCAACAGACTTAATAAACTAATCCGTAAGGCCAG
>NW_005187855.1:175453-178157 GCF_000239375.1 Pundamilia nyererei
TTTTCCAACTATTTATTTATGAGTGAAGTATGTATGTGTATATATGTATATATTGTACTATTCTTAGTTAGTGTATTGTCTGTCTTGTCTTAATGTTGGTTTAAAATGGAGCACTGTAACAAAAAATAATTTCCCCCAGGGATTAATAAAGTATTCTGATTCTGATTCTGATCAACACATCATCAAAGGTCCAACCGCTACTGCCGGACAGTGGACACACACAGGTACTACACACACACACACACACACACACAACAGTTCCGTAGTTGAGGTGCTAATTTGGTAACTTTGTGTGTGTGTGCAGACTCAGCTCAGAGTATTGTGGCGTCCTCCAGACGGTGAGAAAAGTGTTCCCATTGGCTACATCATTCTGTCAGTCATCTGTGCGCTCCTCCTCCTCTGCATTCCCTGTTTCATCTTCTGGAAGGTATCAATCAATCAATCAATCAACCACTACTCAGCCAGTCATGTACAGACTAGAGATGGCACAATACCACTTTTTTATGTCCGATACCGATATCATAAATTTGGATATCGGCCGATACCGATATGAATCCGATATAGTGTGTTTTTAATCAATAACACAGTTTTTTAATATCTTGCTGCATTTTGTATAAGTTCATACTCAAGTTTAAATAAACAACAACACTAAAGCTATTCTGTTATACCTGTATGTAAAAAATACACTGCACCCAAAATATTTCATAGTTCAGCAACACTGATCAATCTAATAAACTTAAACCTGCTCCATCCTCCCTATTCTGGTATTTTAAAGAGCGCTTAGCAGAAATATTAAGCAACCTAACTAATAGGGTTGCAAACTCCCAGCAAAAAATAAATAAAAATAGGGAACCACCCCCCAATCTCCACCTCATGATGCTTAATCGATGTAATCAACTTTAATTTGATGCAGTGTGGAAAAAAATGCACAGAAATAAATTCTTTTTCAAGAATAATTAAATAGATTCAACATCTTCCTTCAACAGAACTGCAGACTGCACAGATGGTACCTTCCCAAAGGAAAAAGTACTATAGCTTACTAGGGTATATTAGACTTAACAGTTACTACAGTAATGGACTTATATACATTTTACATCAGATTAAAACTTTGGGTGTAAGATTCAGATAATTATTTATTAAAAGCTCGACATTTTAAATGAGAATAAGAAAGAAAAGTATGTCTTTGTGCCCCCTTTTCCCTGTTAATGCCCTGTCGGCCCCCCTGGCTAAACTTTGCTAGATCCGCCCCTGCACAGTTACCAGCGTCAGCTGTAGAAAAAGATCCTGGTGTAAAAAGTAATAATAAATAAATTCTAACAACAGCTTATCAAGGTTAAACGTGCTGCTGTTGTTCAGCCGCTGGTTTCCTCTTTCTGGCGCAAAGTGGGCCAAAAACAAACAAGAGAGACTCGCGACAGAAAAGCCGATCAGCTGATCATTGATCAGTTTCATGATTGAAGTAGCAGCAGGGGAGAGAGAGAGAGAAAGAGGCAGTCGCTTCATATATCAGTTGTTAAGCTTAACGCGGGAATACTTTACAAACATTCAGACATGAACTGACACACCTACTTTACTTCTCTCTGGGATCACTTCCTCGGAGATGAAATGCTGGTTTGGTAGCGAGGCTACAAATACACACAGCCGCTCTCACGTGAGCACACTGCTCCGACGTGCTACGGTTATGAGCAGAGTTACGCTGTGTCGCAAGTTTTGTGAGGTGCTTTTTTGATATTTAATGGATTGGATTACATTTTTTTATTTCTCTCCGATATCCGATCCAGTAATTTACGTCAGTATCAGACCGATACCGATATGTAATATCGAATCGGTCCATCTCTAGTACAGACTAGTCTAGCATTCAACAGAGACACAGCTGGTCTGACTGAGCGGGTATGTACAATAAAAAGAAAAGAAATCTTGGACACTGCTAGCATAATGGACAGGTTTTTGATGGGGGCTCCCACACAAAGCAGAGGATGAAGCATCTCCATATATGCTTCCAAGTCAAAGACTAGAACATATGATGAAGCATATCTTGCCTTTGGCTTCACCTGCACAACAGCTGTCGTGGTAGGTAGGTCTCCCCTGCAGAATTACTTTCCCCTGCATCGAGAGCACACGCTGGGCTGTCAAAATCACAGACAAACAGTATCCCACATTGTCTGTGAAGGTTCTCAGTCATCCAGGTCATCGTAGTCAAAGGAGCTTGCAAAGAGAAGCATCTGGACTTCTTTAAGTTGCTTGAAAGTATCCCACATTCTTGATTTTTAGTTCACAAACACTTCCTGTACGACTAACTACTCCTGAAACTTTGGAGGTTTTAGCTCTTTATACAGCAAAGTTGCAGGAGGATAAAAATAAGTATCAGGTAAAATAATCCGATTGGATACCACGTAAGAACAATAAATATATCACTTTCTGTTGTAACCCTCAAACTGAAAGGTAATGTAACGACACTCATTTTCACTTTTTCACAAAACTAAAACATCACTACTCCCACGTCTAATGTCTGTAATTGTCATGGGCCTGGGTCGTGTGACCCAGTGTGTTATGTTTAGCCTATTTTGATGTTTATTGTTTGTTTAGGTTCACTAAGGTAGTCCAGCCATTTGTATATATTACCCTTGCATTAAGTCTCCCTTGCCCTTCGTGTGTTTATGTCTGTGTGTCTTGTACTGTCAAGTTCATGCTGTCAGTTATGTCA
>NW_005187855.1:178574-186336 GCF_000239375.1 Pundamilia nyererei
CCTTCTGTTAAGTCCGGTTTTGTGTCCTCACCTCTGTTTGCTCTTGGGTCCTCCACTCACTCCACACGGTCTGCCCCGGCGGTCTGTGACAGTAATGGAGTCGGAGTGAACTGGATCCGCACTCTGTGCTAATGCTCGCTAGGCAGGGGAACACATTTTGTCGGTACCTTGGTGCAACACAGATCCTGCCACAGTTTGTTCCCCTGGTTCAAATCACGGACAAACAGTATCCCACAGGTGTTTCTGTTTTTAAACTAGTGCTGTCAATATTAACGCGTTAATACGCCGTTAACACAGCTAAATGTGTTAGCGCGATCATCACGATTAACACGATTAAAATTGTTAATGCGCTTAACGCGTCTGGAGCGCAGAATGAACAAACTTCGGACAAACTGCCTCCAGTGATTTTGAGTCTCCTGCGTTATGGACCAGTTAAATGTTAATCGCGTTAGTTGTGATGACGGCGTTAACGCGCTTAAGCTGCATTAATGCGTTAACGCCGAGTAACCCTCACACAGACTAAACTGCGTAAACTTGTTAACGGGGATTTGACCATTTTGATGCGCTAACACGGGTCAGGTGCATTAACGCGTTAGCGCTGACAGCACTATATTAAACCCATTTTGCACAGAGAGACATTATTTAAAAATGTGTTGATAGCACTGTTGAATATTCTTACACAGTAAAAAAACAACAACAAAAACAACTATATGTAAAATAATTACACCATAAAGATGGTTTGTTTTTCTGTGGCTTGTTTAATAGCAGTCTGTAACGTATTGCAGTGACTTTTATTGGCTGAACTGTTTTCAAAAGGTTTGAGGTGTGAAATAAACTGCAACAGAGTTTGAAAACAAAATATGTGTGTGTGAGTGTGGTTTGGGGGGTTCTTGTAAAACATAGGGGTCGTAGCAAAAAAAGTTTGGGAACCACTGATTTGGAGGATGTTTATGATTAATTAGCGGTTCGTGTCACATTCCGTTTGTCAGCTCCACAGTAATGTGATGATTACTGAACTAAATTCAGTTTGTACCTGTGCAGGTATCCTCAGTCACCGTGACGACCACGCTGAAGTCGCCTCAGCTAGTTTTCGTCTTTGTTTTGTGTTCACATGTAAAATGTGTGTGTGTGTGTGCAGCTTGGTTTCTTCAGGCGAACTCTCCCCAAAGATGAAGACGATGATGAGGATGAGCAGTGTTTGTCTGAAGGTCTTATGACTGAATAACACCGAGTGTCACATGATCACTGATGAAGCGGGAGGTGCTCTAATTATTGATCTTAATAAATGTCTGCACTGCAACATGTTTATCAATAAAGTTCACTTTCAGTAAAACTCAACAACAAACGTCTCCATCTGTAAACAAACAAACAGGAAATAAGAATGAGATGACACACGAAGCTCCCACTGATCACACACACACACACGCACACACACACACACGCACACACACACACACACACACACACACACACACACACACACACACACACACACACTTGTTCTCCTCCGTTGTGAGGACACTCAGTCACCCTGAACTGAAACTTCACCCAGGCTTTCTTTGGTCAAGGTCAAGGTCAAGGTCTGACCTTGACCTTGTGCTGTCTTTGTGCTGTCTGACCAAGCCTAAAGCCTGTTTCAGGGGTTAACAGGGGTCACCGTGGTGAGCATGCTCACATCAAACAAGGCAACATCATCAGTGGAACAGCTGATACAGACCAAGGCAGAAAAAAGTTCTTGTGATGCTTACAGCCACTCTGACAGCGTCCCCCATCAGAGCGCTCAGACTTTAAAGTGGAACTCGCTGCAGTATGTCGCAGATCAGAGTGAATGAATGTGATTGGTTGAACAGATACTCAGGTGTGTGTTTGCAGCAGATCAGAACCATGGTCTGGATCAGCGCACTATCACATGGATGTTCAGTCTGAGCAGCTGGAGCTTCATTTCCTGCTTTCAGGAACAAGCTGCACATGAACGAATGAGAGGAAACTCGGAGTCTTTATTCTCTCAGCTGCAGCATCGCTGCTGGTTCAGGGTCAAAGAGTAAAGATCAAAACAATCATTAAATATAAAAAACTTGTAGCTGTTCAGGCCACAGCTCTGATTGAACTGAGGAGACCAGCTTCTGCAGGTTGAAATCAGATGTTTTTGTGGTTTTTGGGTTCTGTGAAGCTCCAGATGTTTCAGTGGGTGATGGTCTGGGGCTGGGCTGTACTCAGGTCAGGAATGGAGCTCAGTGAGGTGTTAGGGTTAGGAGCAGATGTTGCTCTGCAGATGTACTTTTAATTAATGAGGCCTTCACAGGGGTCACAGCTACCCCCCACCCCTCAACCACACCATCAGGGACAATCAAGCTGATGGTTGATCTCCAGACTGGACAATGAAGATGGGAGGTCTTCCTCAGAGCCGCCGCCATGATATCCCGGTCTGTGAGTTCATCACTGCAAACCTCTAATCGCTGGGATTTACAAAGCTACTGGGAAGGAAGGAAGGAAGGAAGGAAGGAAGGAAGGAAGGAAAGAGGAGACAGACATGAGTAGTTTTCCACCCTGAGTTCTGCCTCACAGGCAGCTCCTCCTCTCAGGCAGAGTAACGCCTCCTTCACTATGGTTGGATAGCTGTGGCCGCTTCCTCTGATTGGTGCAGCAGTGGCCACCCTGTGAGTCGGTGCGGGGGGGGCTAAAGGCTGTTGTGCAGTGAGGGAGGATGAAGAGGATTACTACAGATTACAGAGTAGTTTATAACAGCAGAGAAGAAGAAGAGAGAGGCACACCCAAACCAACTGAGCCTACTGGCCTGACTGGGCCTGTCCTGATGCAGTGAACTGGAACCAGTCTGTTTGCGACTAACTGGACTTGGCTGGGTTCTGGAGGGTTGGGGTGGACTGCAGTGGTCTGAGGAAGAGGAAGTGGATGGATGGTTTCCAGGCGTACGGGGCGGGGAAGGCCGGCGGAGCGTTCGACCCTGCGACCTTCATCAGGCAGCCGCAGACTGTCGTTAGGATCCTGTGCTGGGTAAGTCCTGTGATGTCATAATTATGTCATAGATGGGTCTCTAAACAAACCAATCATTAGTGTTATGGACAAACCTGAGAGGTCTCACAGTGCCATCCAATCAGATCCAAGAAGCTGTGGTGTCATGTGACAGGCTCACCTGTTTTATCTTAGAGCGTTCAGGTGAGTTTGACAATGTGGGCTACACGTTCTCTCAGAGTCTCATCTGCTGAACGCACAGTCTCACATCCGCGCTGGTGCCTGGCCCCCTCCCTGAATGCCTGGCCCCCTCCCTGAATGCCTGGCCCCCTCCCTGAATGCCTTCCTCTCAAAACATGCCCCACATGTTCCCCAACACGTGTTTTAAGCTCCCTCCAGCAGGGGGATGAATGTCTGACAGGTTAGAGTAAATCCAGCAAAGTGAGGCAGAAAAAATTTAAATGGAGTCCCGAATTGTCCGAATTCTGAATGAAGTCTGAGGTTTGACAGAACCTCTTAGATCTGTCGTTCTGATCCAGTTCAGGTGAGTCTGGGTCCACCTGGTCTGCTGATGTCCATCCTCCTCTGATGTGCCTCTGACCTGAAAGATGATGGAAGTAAAACTTCAGGAGATCAGCATCTTCACAAATGTCTGCCTGTTCTGATGTTTAAGTGATCAGCCTTTGTGTTAATGTGTGACTGAGGGGCTCTGGTTCTGGTCGGTTCTCTCTCTGTTTGGGGTCAGCTGTCACTTTACTGGCTGCTGGGTCCTGAGAGTCCTTTGTGATTCAGTCATGAGATTGGTGTTAAAATTCCTGAGGCTCAACACAAGACTGCTCAAACAAAACCTCACTGTTTGACTCTGCAGCCACTCTGATTGGACAGCTCAGGAGAGAGACTGCCATGATTGGATAGAAACATGCAGTCCTCCACGCCTCCATAGCACAGGATGGAAGAGGTAATTGTGGAGCTGGGAGGTGTATGCTGCAGGGTAACAGCTGCTTGCTGGTTAAAGGTCACATGGAGCTCTGTTAGGTCCAGCTGTACATGATTGATTGTTTAAAAGCTGAAAACCTTCCTTTATTAACAGGTTTCTGATGTGAAATATTTGCAGATCTACAGACGCTATTCAAGGACCACAAATAAAACACTCTCCTAAACTGTGATTGTCTTTGTATAAATGTATTAAAGTGTGACAGGAGCCGTGTATCCACTCGAGCTGCGCTGTGTTGATAGCATTTTTAATGACTGCAGTGCTTTCTTTGAGGAAGTCATCAGACTGCATGTGATCATGCCCACTCTGCTTCCAGAATCCAGCCATGGCACAAAAACATCAAACCTTGATGCCAAGGACATACCGTCCTGTTGCTAAGTTAACTTTCATTTTACAACAGCAGTCGGGTCCCAGCTCAGGCGAGAAACAGGAACTGTTTCAGTCGGGCCTCAGAGCCATTCATAGCACCGAAACTGTTAACAGTGACCTGCTACTCACATAATAGTCAGGTTAAAATAGAAAGCTGATTCTGACTGATACCACGGATGATAAAGTGTTCTCAGCTCACCTCAAACACTGTCAAATCAAATCAAAGCAGCTCAACAAACATCAGCAAACACACAAACTGTGTGCCTGCAGTTTGTCCCACAGTGTGTTGCAGCTAACGTCCAGCTGCTTATTTGTCAGGGACAGAAAAGACAGAGAGCTACGTTCACTCAGAGATGGAGACAGATAAGAAAGGAGGAGAGGAAGCAGAGAGCTTAGAGTCAAAGGAAGGATGCTCATTTAAAGCTCACATGGAAGTCCTCATGTTGTTAAATCTGTACTTTAAACCTAAACTTTTACTTGAGTAAAAAAGTTGCTTCAGTACTTAAACTTTTACTGGAGTATTTTTAAACACAGGTTCAAAATACTCCAGCAGCTCGAGTAGAAGTACAGCAGCTCCAGCAATGGTGCTGCCGTACTTCTACTTAAATAAAGAATGTTCCTACTTTGCTATCTCTGATAAAAGCAAATTCACACCAAGGAGTCCTGCTCTCAAAAACTGACATAGATAACCCTGCTGGATCTAAAAAATAAGTGCTTAACATTTTTAAACCGTGATTAGTGCCATCTTGTGTTACAGCACAGTGTGACATCACTGGGTTGGTTGGTTGCTGCTAATAGATTTGGGTTTTTTTATGTTCCAGTTTTTTTTTTTTTCATTGCCTCACCAAACTCCTCCCACACCTGAGATTTTGCTTGGGAGAGACCCCAGTCCACAGGATCTTCACCTCCGTCTTCCAGTAAAGCTTCGACAGCATTCCAAGGCAGACTGAGGACATTGAGTCCAAATGGACCATGTTCAGCACATTGCTGGAGCTGCTGCACTGAGCTGCATCCACAAGGTGGAGGAGTCCATCATGCAGAAGGAGCTGTATGGAGCTCGGTTAGCCTGTGGGACTTCGAAAGCAGTCGATAGGTACCGACAGGCCTAGCAGAAAGCGGCTTGGGCAGTGGCCGACGCAAAAACTCCTGTGTGGGAGGAGTTTGGAGAGGCCATGGAAAAAGACATTCTGTGTGCCTCAAAGAATCCACCATTTCTCTCTTTGAGCCACTGATCTCCCATTGGCTGTTCCCGCTGAAACTCTGTCTGCCCCCTGCTGTCCTCTGTTGATGGCCTGGTAATGGTTCCGTGTCTGCGTTTGCTTTTTCATGTAATATGTAATTTCATGCATGTTTATAGGTTGTTGGGTTTATTTTTGAGAGAGAAGACAAATATGCTCAAAGTGCATTTATAAAAAAGAATATTAAGCAGATAAAGGTTCAAGATAAAAATGGCTGCTGTGTCTCTTTGGTCACTCAGGAGACCCAAAAGAAAGAAAGAGCCCCACACCCAGCCAGTAAACAGTGTTACTGCGGGTCACAGAAACAGAACGTTAACGTGATTGGTCAAAACTGTTGAGCGTGGCCTTGACATCTGACGTCAGCTCATGTTTCTTCCTCTGCGCCTTTCTAGACATCTCCTTATGTGGAGATGACACTCTCATTACCATACCAAATCCTGTTCATGTGGATGTAGTGTTTTCAGAGGCAAAACGAACAAATTATGAGATATATAGCCTTAAATATAAAATTACATTCTAACAAGGTCAGTACACTTTGATCAGTAAAAGCTGTGTTTAAACTTGCTCATTAATAAACTTTACTTCCTCGCTCCAGCTCTTCTCCATCGTCATCCTCGGCTGCGTTGCTAACGAGGGCTATGTCAACAGGCCAGAGGAGGTGGAGCCGTATTGCATCTTCAACCGCAACCAGAACGCCTGCAACTATGGCATCACCATGGGAACATTGGGGTTCCTATGCAGCGCTGCTTTCCTGGCACTGGATGTTTACTTCCCCCAGATCAGCGGCGTGAAGGACAGGAAGAAGGCCGTCATGGCTGACATTGTAGTGTCAGGTGAGTGTCCATCTCCTGTGCTTTGTAGTCGGTGGGATTAGGCACGTGTGTTTTGTGCATTTTGTTAAATGTGGTTCCTTCATGCTGTGTGCAGCTCTATGGGCCTTCATCTGGTTTGTGGGCTTCTGTTTTCTGGCCAATCAGTGGCAGGTCTCTAAAAAAGAGGACAATCCTCTGAACGAAGGAGCCGACGCAGCCAGAGCAACCATTGTTTTCTCCTTCTTTTCCATCTTCACCTGGGTAAGTATGTGAAGGCTTCCACTGCTGCCACCTGCTAGTCAGACTACTGCACAAACATGTTTATTTAGAAATATTTAAACCCTTGCACATGTATAAGATATGTTGTGTACATGTAACAAACAACTCATATGATTCTGTTTCCTTCTGTCTGTGTTGTCGTATGTGTGTTGTGTCCCATGTCATGTGATGTGTCTCATGTCATGTGATGTGACGTGTTGTATGTAGGGCGGTCTCACTCTGCTGTCTCTGGAGCGTCTGAAGAGAGTCTCCTTTGAGGAAGAATACAACAAACTGTTCAGCTCTCCTCTTGCCTGAAACTCAAACCTTACTTGACTTGTCTCTTTTAGCTAATCAGGGGTGAGCCTTCATGTGCTTTCTGTTTCCTCCTCATAGCTCAGTCTGAACTCTTATTCTAAGTGCCTTACTGTCGCTGCGGTAACTGAGTCATTCATGAACTATGTTGTGTGTTTTCTTTTTGCAGTGATGTCGTTGTGTGTGATGTGATATCACCATGTACTTTGGTGTATGAAGATCTAATAAAGTGACATTAAGATTAACATATTAAAAGTAGAAGCATGGTCCATGGAGAGACAATGGACTGCTCCCTGCTGCTGGCTGTCACCTGGTCGGGTTTATGTGCAACACTAAAGAACAAACTTACTGTACTAAGCAAAACTCTTGAGTCATTCTTAGGATAGCTAAGAATAGATGCGGTGATTTATTGAAACCTGTGCAAACGTATGTGGAATACAGTAAATGAGTTTGAATGATTCTAACGAGCTTGAAAGTGAATAGTTGGTGTGAGCAGCTTCATCCTTCAGCTCCATCTGAACTCTCTAAGCAACTCTCTCATCTCTACGAGGATCTTCAGAAATAGCTCTCCAGGCTTCCAGAAGGACATTCAAAGCTCCTGTTTGGATGTTTCTGCCTTTTGTCCTCTGTCAGGGTGATTCCACGCTGCTTCAGTAATGGAATCAGAATATCTTTATTGTCCTTATAGCATGTGCAATGAACAGAACAATGGTAAATGGCCTGTATTTATATAGCGCTTTACTAGTCCCTAAGGACCCCAAAGCGCTTTACACATCCAGTCATCCACCCATTCACACACACATTCA
>NW_005187855.1:203133-205100 GCF_000239375.1 Pundamilia nyererei
CCAAAGAGTAAAACAGTGAAATGTGGATTATTAAATATTAGGTCTCTCTCCTCCAAGTCTCTGTTAGTACATGACTTAATAATTGATCAACAAATCGATTTACTCTGCCTTACAGAAACCTGGTTGCAGCAGGATGATTATATTAGTTTAAATGAATCAACACCCCCGAGTCATTCTAACTACCGGTGCATTCAGGGACTCAACATAGGCACTTTCATTGAAAATGAGTTCCTCTGAATCAGCAGCCAATCACAGTCCAGAACATGAACAGAAACAACATGGTCAGAAATGATCTAAATCCTCCACTTCCTGCTGAAAAATCACTACCATTGTTGTACAAGCAGCTTCATGGTAAAAGGCTGATCACAGTTACTACACTTTTCAGAGACTTTTCTGCCCATTTTTAGCTTCAACCTCCTAAGACCCGAACTCTTCCACGGCATGCATTTTTAATTTCTCTTTGATATTTGGGCATATTGGGGCCCGATGAATGTAAAAACAATTACCAGATTTTTTTTTTACCTTATTTTTGTTTTTAAGAAAAATAAGAGCCGCATACGAGGATATTCGTTTAAAATTTTGATAGAACAGTAGCAGCATAATGTCCTCGTAAGTGAATATCAGGCCCTTGTAGAGCAAAATTGAGTAGTTTGGTCTAAATAACCCAAAATGTGATGTCCACATATGTGGACACAGGTCCTAGGAGGTTAAAACAGTCACAGCACCCCGTGCTGCTGCACCAAGCTAAGCACTAGTGATGTGTTGGGTGAGAACGAAATGGATCTTAGAGCCGACCCTTTGAAGTGAACGACGCGAGCCGGCTCCTTATTGGGAGCCGTGTTTTTTTTCTTTCTCTCACCCTCCCTCTCTCTGTCGCATTTTTTCCCGCTTCACTCCGCACGCGAGCCTTGTGCTTTGCGCTGAGCGGAGGGGGGAGGGCCGGTAGTTACACTCGCAGTAGCACAGGAACAGAGCGGGAGGGAGAGAGAGAGAAAGAGAGCAGGGACAACAACGTCACATTAGAAAGGTATAGTAATCATCCACAACTATTTTCAGTTGCGGATGATAAAGGATTCAGAAAGTTTATTCATGCACTGAATCCTATGTATACAGTTCCAAGCAGGAAAACATTCTCCCAAAAATCATGCCAGGCCTGTATGACAGAGAATGTGCATCTTCTTTTTGTTTTGCACATTTTAATTTATATTTTACTGTGTTGTGGTTTGCAGTGTTTTGTGTTGTTTCACTCTAAATTTGTTTAAAAGAAAAAGCTGAAAATTTAAATAGTTAAAAGTTGAAATCTAAATAGTTGCTTTTTGTATTTTATAATTGTTTTATTGCATTTTATGTGGCGTGAATAAATAAAAATAGATTTACGGTGGCCCCTAGAGACAAAGCACGTACAAACACCAAAACACGTACAATCGTTTTCAAGCCCCGCTGCAGGTACATCCACCGTGGGTTCCAGCGAGACCTCAATACCAATGACACTAACTCAATAGTGTCCATCTGGTCCAAAACTTGTCATCCTCCCTGCAAAACCGATCGGGGTGTTGCCCACAACATGCTGGTCCACCTTGTTAGGGCAGCTAAGCCTACTGTCACACATGGTAATTCCAGCATCAACTGCAGTCTATTAATCATCCACTCTCTTACTGGTAAGGGGCATCTCGTCCAGGATCTCCTCCCGGACCGTAAGTTGGATTTTTCTTTTGCCTGACTGAAACGAGGCACCAGCCTAATGATTTTGTTTCACTTAATTACTCCAGTCCATCTGAGTTTGTTTATATCTAATACCTCGCAACTCCGGGAAGGGCAGCGGCCTCGCGATAATTCACCGCAAGCGCTGGAAAGTTCTCACCTGTCTCTGCCCCTGTCCATGAAGCCAGATAACACACACCAATTAGTTAAACTGCAGGAATGTCTTAAAGACATAAAGACCTGGATGGCCGCTAACTTTCTGCTTC
>NW_005187855.1:206033-207733 GCF_000239375.1 Pundamilia nyererei
CAGATGGCCCCGCCCCTCCCTGAGCCTGGTTCTGCCGGAGGTTTCTTCCTGTTAAAAGGGAGTTTTTCCTTCCCACTGTCGCCAAAGTGCTGCTCATAGGGGGTCATATGATTGTTGGGTTTTTCTCTGTAACTATGAAGCGCCTTGAGGCAACTTTTGTTGTGATTTGGCGCTATATAAATAAAATTGAATTGAATTGAATTGTATTCTAAGGTACCACAAACACAGCTGACAGGCACCTTCAGACAGCCTACTTTAACCCCCCGAGTATAAATTCTAGATGAACATCTAGAATTTATACTCGGGGGGGCAAAGAAAGTGATTAAACGTGTATATTTTTTGTTTTCCTGGCCCTGAGCAGTCTGATAATTCAGGTTAAGTTTAAAATGTATTGAGAGGTACTGAAGTGCAGCGATGCAGCATTTTCACACAGCAAAGTCAATGTGTTGAGAGTTTTCCCACCTGTTTCCACCTGCCGGGTGCTGCCGGGCAGACAGAGGATGGACGCCTAATGGAGCTCTGTGACTCAGAGTCGGAGTCATCGCTGCGTCTGAGCTGACTGTGAGAAGAACGTCTCTGACACTGTTGTACCTTCCATCGCTGCAGACCACACCGGAGTGTTTATCCTGGATTCTGCTCCTGGCTCTGCCTTCCTGTCATCACCTGCTCTGACGTGACTGCGGTGAAAATTACACCTGCTGCTATTTTTAGCAGCACTGCTTCTGAAACACGCTGCGGTGCGTCTGGTGGGATCACAAGCACCGACCTGAGTCAGCGGCTATAATTACTGACACCCCACACACATACATCCACACTCCTGTCATTGTATAGAGCTTTAAATTATCATGTCACATGTGACCTCTGACCTCTTCATCAAGGTCAGATAAGGTCAAACTTTCATGAAATGTCTTTTATCTTTGAAGCTGCTTAAAATTTGCTGTCTGTGTTTTTCATGACTGAGCAGCTGAGGTGTTGTGTCGTGGACCCAAAAGCAGACACGGCAGAGAAAACAAAGTATAAAAAAAGCGAGCCGTTTATTAAGGCTGATGTCAAACAGACAACAAGGCGAGCTGGGGAAAAACTAAACTAAAACCTAAACTGGGATAAACTAAAACTAACTATGACATGGTACATGAACAGGAATCAGAACATGTGCATAACACTAGAACATTCTCTCAGTATAAAAATGCTGGGTCACAGGCAATGTTCCCTCTAATGTTTCATGTGTCTGAGCGAACGCACAAACTCCCTGAGCGGACACTTGGACCACTGTGAGCGACAGCAGGCGTGGTCATTGTGGTCACGCCAGCATCGAATCCATCCAAGTTACATGGTTATTAAAATAATCAAATTACAGCATTTACATTTATGTTAGACGACTTTTAATTAACTGCTTTAGCCCACTTACAATGAAATTTTTTTTTAACAATTGTTCATGACCTGTGCAGCATGTTAACACTATTGGAAGTAAAAATAACTTGAACTCCAATTTTGAAAACACAACTTTCTTTCTTTTATAAAGCTCTGACTTGTATTATGAGTCTGTGGTCTGGGAGAGAGTCTGTAACTCTGTCTGCAAAATACAGGATATAATGACCAATGTTGGGCAAATAATTATATAGTTACTTCTTAAAAAAAGTAACTGAGTTATACAAACAACTAAGTTTTTTTGCAGCTGTTTACCTAAAAATGCAGCCAAG
>NW_005187855.1:209354-211551 GCF_000239375.1 Pundamilia nyererei
AACTTGCCTAATAATTCTGCACTCCCTGTATAAAGTCCACACTTTGTCTGTCAGTTGTTCCGTTTGTCCTGCAGATTTTCTGTATGCAGAGACCGCGCCAGCAGTGCGCAATTGCACATGTGCGCAGCTTAGAGGGAACATTGGTCACAGGCCCAGCCCCCTGACAGTGTTGGCATTATTTATAAAATGATAATGCTATATGGTGATTCCAAATGTCTCATAGTGATGTCACATTTGACCTGGGTGGGCGATTCTTCTTAAAAGGGGCCACATGACAAACCTGAGTTGCGTTGAAAGTGAGGTTTGCAGTATATTAACAGGGATTACTGATTTCTAGTTCATTTTAACTGTTCAGTGATAATAATCCAGTCTGTCTCAGGCGTGAACAAGGGCTCTAAAATCTGGTTGAAGGTCCCACCCGATGGTTGCTGGCATAGAATCCAGCCCCTTCTTTAAGGTTTTCAAAGACATTTCATCCAGGAAGCTTGTTCAGTTCAAAACTAAAAGGTGGAGAGTCCCAGGCCCAGACTTCAGTCCCAGACTGAAGAAGTATCTGTCTTCAACAAATGAAAGAAGTCCAGTCGCGTCCTTTCCAAGCTCCATACATTCACACTGTCATCTTTGCCCTCAGCAAACAGACAAAGTTGTCACGTCTCCATTGTGTGCTGTGAATAAATAAAGCTTTGGACATACTAACCATGAACATCATTACAGCCACACACAGAGACAGCACACTCATAGAGAAAAGCAGCCATCTTTGAATGCAAACAGGTGAGTCTGCAGATGGATGAGAGAAAAAGATGACTGAAGAAGAAAATGCATCATGGGAATCCCCGGCAGCCTATACCTACTGCAGCATGACCAAGGATTCAGGGTCACCTGGTCCAGCCCTAACTATATGCTTTAGCAAAAAGGAAAGTTTGAAGCCTAATCTTGAAAGTAGAGATAGTGTCTGTCTTAGCTGTAGAACAATATCAGAAGAACATGAAGCTCCAACTTCATGGTTCTGAGCTAAGCTGAAAAAGTGCTCAGTAACCAAGATTAGAAAACTGACCTCGGACCCTGTCTCAGCAGGATCTGGACCCGAGGTAGAGACCGTTTGTGTGTGAAAGGCTCTAATAACAGGTTGTCAGCTTGGGTGTACTTTTAGCCTGATCTTTGGACACAAACCGCTTGGAAGCCTCTGACCTGAAGTCAGCTGAAGGTTTGTGGTGGCATGTCTGGATGTGAACGCTCGTGCCTCAGGTAAGAGCTCGGTATAATAAGAAAACCACAACCTGTCAGCAGACGATTACCTGATGAGACTGTAAACACAGCCAACGCGCTGACTCAGCAGCGCTTCATTCATTCATCAGGAATGTTTGTGATGATGCTTCAGATGTTCATAAACTAAAATAGATACAAGGTCATTGTTGCAGAGCCAAAACCTGCTGTCACTGATTGTGACCTGGAGCCAGTTCATCACACAGGGTTCAGTCCCAGAGAAGCTCAGCGAGGGCGTGAAATCCATAGACGTTCAATTCATCTCTCGAAATAAGACACACAACTACAACATGGGAAAAGACCCAGGGAAACCCTGAAAGCCATAAATTTCACACCCGAGCCTCAACTCTGATGTCAGAGGAGGCTGAGGGATGATGTGACTGAGTAGGTGGAGATACTGTGTCACTTCGCCCTCTGCATATCCTCCTTCACTAGATCCATCAACCTCCTCTGAGGTCTTCCACCTGTCCTCCTGTCTGGCAGCCCCATCTTCATCCTTTTTCCAGTAAATCCACTCTCCCTCTCCCTCGTCTGCACATGTGCAAACCATGTCAGCCTTTCTAACTTTGTCTCCAAGCCATCCATCACAGCGGATCACACCTCTGTCTTTAAACCTTCCTCTCACTCTAGTCACAAAAGGTTAAAAATCAGCTTGCTCACCATCAGCTTCACCTGAAAGCTCCAGTCAAAGCTCACAACAGTTTCACTGGAAACATCTCAGATGATACTTCTGCTTCTGATGTCATTACTGTTACTAATACCAAAATTACTTCTGCTCATAATCAGTAAAGTGATCCTGATCTTTGGATATGAGCCGATCAGTGTGATGGCAGTTACAGTGGGGCAAAAAAGTATTTAGTCAGCCACCGATTGTGCAAGTTCCCCCACCTAAAATGATGACAGAGGTCAGTAATTTGCACCAGAGGTACACTTC
>NW_005187855.1:212946-220127 GCF_000239375.1 Pundamilia nyererei
GTGGGGGAACTTGCACAATCGGTGGCTGACTAAATACTTTTTTGCCCCACTGTAGTTCACTTTCACTGTTTTTCATGTGCTGCTGGTGATGCTTCCAGTGACCACACAGAGGCTCGCTCAGAAATACCAAAATAATGACATCACACCGGCGCTCACAGCCTCAGCACATCCTTTCTACTCCTCCCTGTGATGCGTTCGTGGTGCAGACGTAGAGCTGAGGTCGCTGTACTTCAGCTTCATATGAAAAGCATAGACTGTTTTAAAATCAGGCACACAACTCATGCTGAGCGTGTTCCAGTTAGCCATAAAGAGCATCAGAGCGGCAGCGCAGGTCAGCTGATCAGAGCCTCACGTTCATTCATTTCAAAGTTCTTGTTTTACCCTCGCTGCACTCCTACATCTGATATTACAGACCCTGCCAAACCCCGGTTTAACCCAGACTTATAAAAATAATAATAATAATGAAAAGAAGAGAGTGCATTTTTTGATGCTTTATTCTGATGAAATGAAACATTTGAACAATAAAAAATAAGAAAAAATGAAATCAGAAAAAGTACAAAAACAATAAATAATAAATACATATAAATAAATAAAGGTATAAATAAAATATATGATTATCAGTACTCCTTGGTGGGCGTGGCAAAGGATTTTTTCATTGGGCGTGGCTCCAGTTGAAGCAGGACCTGTGTATCTGCTGGGTGGACTTTAGGACCCAGATCACATCTCTCCTCAGAGCCTCCCAACCACACGCTGCACTGTCCTGTGAGACACGACAAGATACGCACACTCAGCTCTCATTGGTCCACACACAGTGACTCAAACATGTCATTTATTAAGACGAAGCTTTAATAAAATCTTTAATAATTTTATATCGTTCATTTGATGTTGAATTGATTTAATAAAAATATATTTATTACTCGTGACGTTTTATGAATCAGACTGCAGAGATCAATTTTTACCTGCTGCTCAATGACTGCTGTGACGTTACTGAAGTACGACGACAGCAGACCTGATGCTTCCTCATCCGAGGGCAGCTGCGGAGACACGGACCGTCAAATCACAGCAACAGGAGGCTGGTTCTACAGGGACAAGTTCTACACAGGCTGATTCTACATAGGCTGGTTTTACAGAGACCATCAGACCTTAGACCAGTTCTACAGAAACTACAGATTACAGAGACCACAATGACTGAGGCGGTTCTACTGAGATGGGCTCTGGTACTCACACAGCGACCCTCATCCTGCAGACGGTCCTGCAGGGTGAAGAATTCTTCGAGTTTCTTCTCGTCCCAGTTGACTCCGCCATCTCCCACAGGTAGCTCGTGTTCCTCGTACGTCAGCCACATGCCTTCGAGTAACTTGTAGACGACCCACAGTACTCGGGGACACTGAGGTGGACCAATGAGAAATCAGGTCATATCCAGACATAGAAAACAAAGCTCTATGAGAGCCGACAGGCCACGGTGAAGTTTACCTGAGATCGATTGGCTGCAGTGGTGGGGAGGGTGGAGTCTGGAAAGGAGATATTGGCGTTGACCGGCCGGCAGTGGAGAGGAAATTTCGGTCCCTACAGGACAAACAGGAATCACTAAATTTTTATGGACAGATGACCGACTAACAGCAGCTGATGTTAAGGTCTGAGGGTTTCCGTTCCTACCGTGGCGTTGAGTAGATGGTGGGCTCCCGTAACCACTCTTCCTGTCAGAGGACGGCACCGCGGCGTTGGCTTGGCAACCAGCATCATCTGGAGACCAAAGAGCGGCAAGAGAATGAGGAGGACGGTGGAGGGCGCCATGAGAGCCGAGCGGGTCCTTGTCTGGTCTGAGGTGTGTGCTGTGTGAGCCGGCAGGTAACCTGGAACAGACAGAAGCAGATGGGCTGGATGTCAGCACATCAGCCAATGAGAGGACATCTACCTGTGTGACTCACTCACAAACCACTAAGAATCTGATTGAAAGCACAACCTGGACCCTCTACTGCCAGGTGAGTCACTAGAGGAGTGGTGTAAAGCTCATTAACAGGTATTTATGAAAAAAAAACCAACATCGGTGAGTAGTTAGACGTGTCCGCATATTTATGGTCATATCTTTGGTTTCAGATACGTAAAACGTCCCAAACAGTTTCCCTGACGCTTACTACCCATCTAAATGCCTGAAACGGGATGTGACATCACAGCTCTGAGAGAAGTAAAGGTAGCTACAGTCACCAAAGCTGAACTCTGACCTGTGAGCGATCGGCCGGACTGATACCGGGCGCTTTGAGCGAATGGTATTTGTAGTGTGCCGAGGTGACGTGTCGCTCGCTCAGCTCCTATCAGACATAAAAACACAACACTCTTTCCAGTCAGCAGGTTTTCCCGCCGCGCCTCGGAGCGTTGGTGGAATTATTCGTCAGAGCTACGAGACCCGATCGGGCGCCAACCGTCAGCTGACGTTCTCGTCTCGCATCATGAGTGGAAAATTCACGTTCTGACTCTAATGAAGAAGAAAAGTCCTGAAAGTCAATGAGTCACTTATCTGAAGCTTTGGCCCTGAAATGAAACTTAAAGCGCCTTCGTTAGCGCCTTACTGCTAATCATCAGGGGCTTTTAATCACCGGCACAGAGGGACCCGAAGCCAAATTGTTCAAAATGCAACTTCATTCAACAGCACAGAGCTCGCAGGCAGCCAGGGCATAACGCTAAAAAGTCTTCAAACTTTATTAAAACCCTCAAAACCTCTTTTAAATCTTCTAACTAATTAGGAACAAAATCATTATAAATTTGAGTTTTACTTGGTATTTTTTGAAGGATCGGGGGGTTTTTTTGGCACTGATGATGTAGAGCTCTGAAACCCTGTGACACAAAAATGTTTCATATTTGCCACATTTCTGTTTCACAGGGTTAAAAACCAGCTGATGTTTATCCAAACTGCAGACTTCATTCATCAAATTACAAATAAAGCTGTCCTAGACATAAATGATCAAAGATTTTAGGAAACAGTAACTGAAAGTTCAACAGCTGACTGAGCAATAGAAAATCAATAATGGCATCAGGTTTCAAGCTGTTGTTCTAATGAAATATGTTTAATCCAGAAGTCTGAGGATTAATCTGAGGATATCAATAAAGCCCACAGCTGATCTAAAACTGCTTCAGTGCTTTGATATCTGAGTCGAGACACTCACCGTTGGCAGGGGTGCTGCAGGGTTGGAGGTGTTGGAGGTATCGGAGGTCTGCGCTGATCTGGTTCTTCCTCTGGTGGTTGTTGTGGTTCTGATGAGAGTCTGTGTCATGTTGTGGTTTAAATAAAGCTTCATCCTGGAAAGCAGTAAATGAAACTCTGATGCATTCAACAAAAATTAAACATTTCTAAGAACTTCTGGAAATTTCCCAACCTCAGGCCCCACTGCATCCTGGCCACCCCCTCAGGGTGCGAGGTGGCGCGCGAGCCTTCGCTTTGCAACTGCTGACTCAACATGGTAAGAAATCCAGCAACAGCAGAGATGCACAAAACATATGGAAACATTGACGGTCAAAAGTTTATGGACAGCTGACGTCAGCTACATGTGTCGTCAGCTGGAGGCCCCAGACACTTTAATGAAGTGCTCCGTGTCTCAAAGAGCACTTTCAAAAAGTAATCACATTACTGCAGTAACACTTCAGTGTGCAGTGTCAAAGCAAAAAGTTTTCAAATGGGCAGAAGAATCAAAAGCTCTGATGTGATGTTAGCTCCACAAGATCATTACTGTTCACTCAAACTAAGACTTGATGTGAACATGTTTTTAACTACACTAAAATAACATTAAAAGTTTTAAAAACAATGAAACTCAATGAAATGATTTTATAAACTTGGAAAACTATATCAATAAAATCTACACAAAGGAGAAACAGAAGCAAACTCACAAACTGTAAATATGTCAGCTGCTTCATTAGTTTATTTGATTTTGAAACAAACTGTGACAGAAGTGTGCAGCTGGTTAAAGTGCAACAATAATTATGTTCAAGTCTTATAAAAACTAGAACTACTTCAGTTGAATCTTAAATGAAAAACTACAAAATAAACAAAACTACAGAATTAAATACACTTTTAAAATAATGATGTAAATGAACGAGGTAACAAGTCAAACAAGTCAAAAATAAAAGTACTAATCTGTAGCCTGATGTCATCAAAGCAGATACATATTAGACAAACACAGACCTTTGTAATTACTTATTGTTCATTTTCTCTTATATGTTGTTTTTGCTGGTGAAATACTTGAAAAACTGACCAAGTATTGAGAATCAGCTCATTATTGCCCCAAAAAACTCAGTTTGGTTTAAACTGCGAGCTATCGAACCTGCCAGGAAAAATCTGTAGTTAATTTACTGTTACACAGTCAACCAGCTGGTGTTAGGACTATTCTGTATCCTGCAGTTTTTCTCCTCACTTTTCTGTCCTTGTGTGTGTGTCCTGTAAAACTCCTCCAGTGGTCAGTCAGTTATAAACTCAAAAATAAAGTGCACTGTCATCGCCTGATTCTGATTGGATGATTGGAATGCTGACTCCTCATTAAACACAAAAGTTTGTGAACATCTGAGTTTTGCCGAAAGTCAAAAGTAAGGAGATAAAATACAGATCAAAGGTTGGATGATCGATGGATGGATGGTCGATGGGTGGATGGTCGATGGGTGGATGGTCGATGGATGGATGGTCGATGGGTGGATGGTCGATGGGTGGATGATCAATGGATGGATGGATGGTCGATGGGTGGATGGTTGTTTTATTTTGGTGGTTTCACTTTGGTTTTGTTTATGCTTATGTGCTGAATTTGAATCGGAGACGCAGTTCAGAGATGTGCTGTTTGAAGCGATTGCTCTGTAATGATCCATGTTTCTCATTCAGAAAATAAAGGATTAATATGCAGTTTGTAGTTTTTCATGAAACAAACACTTTGATTTCCTGCTGCTTGTTCCCTTTGAGTCACATGGAAACAATGATGTCTCTTGTAGTTTCTCAGTAAGTGTTCATGGACAGAACTGTCCTCGTCCTTGTGTTTGCGTCTATGAATCAAAGTAAAACCTGTGAGTTTCGTCACAGGAAGCGGTTTAACGCTTCAGTTTATGTTTACAGAGAAGAAGAGAGAGCAGTAGAGAGGCAGGAAGTGCAGCTTCAGTCACATTTAGACAGAAAAGAAAGAAGGAAGGAAGCGTGGAGCTCCTCTGTGGAGAAATGAGATCTCGGCGAGTGTTTCGTTTTCCACTTCAGCTTCGACGAGTCGCTCAGTGTCACCAAGCGCGGGGCGAGTGACGCTGAAACTGAAGCGAGCTGCAGAGTCAGAGCGACACTGAGCCGAGGCCGAGGCAGCTTTTACCCTAAAGTACTCGAATGACTGATTCTGCTTCCAGCCGCAGGAAGTTTGCGCTTCATCGGAAAGCTCCCATCACATGTTACCGATGATCAGCAGTGTGTTTAAACATGAAACACGATGTGCTGTTTCTGATAGAATAGAATTGAATAGCCCTTTCATGTCTTTAATGAGTTGTGGGTCCTCCACACTAACTGTGCAGGGATAAGACATAAACGTAGACAGATGATGCACACACATCTGAGTCCTCTCTGCACCTAAAGATGATCTACTGACAGTAGAATCAGTTTTCACCTGTTTGATGCCTGACGAATTATTAAAGTGATTAAAAATTAACCTTTAAGACTGAAAAAACTGACCTGAAACACACAGGTCACCATCCCTGACCCCTGACCCCTGAGGGTGACCCCACTGCTCTGATGCCAAACTAACTGCAGCTGCCTTTGAGCGGCTCATCTGCGAGCCATTCTCAGACTAACATGAACTCTGTGCAACATTAATCTGTTCCTCATTAAATATGCTGCCTCCCAGTCCCTCCCACATGTGAGCAATAATTAAAGACTTTTTAATTTTAACGCAATAAAAATAATGCAACATTCGGGTCGTTCTGCCTGCAAAACTCAATACACTGACATAACACCAGAGATGGGTAGTAACGGATTACATTACTGTAATCTGATTACTTTTTTCAAGTAACGTATCGAGTGCAGAGAGAGTATGAGCGTGCAGCGTTTAAAGCGTGGAAGTACTGACCTTACTTTGAGTTTGATTCCATAAAAAGTGACAAAAACATTAGTGTCCGCTGTGCGCAGGAAGAAAACTTCTTTTTACAGCTAAAAACCCCTAAACTTCCAACAAGCACCGAGTAGCTACGACGTAATGGGAAACTCACAGAGAAACTCGCGGATTCTTCCACTGACCGCGGCACACCTGCACCAGGGTAAACCTCCGCCTGCCCCACTCCTGCTTTACAGGTGAAAATAGAGCAACAGGACCGCTGAGTCTTTGACTTTATTTATTTTCTGCTGTGTTTTACTTGCATCTATTTGAAAGACTGAGTGTAAACACAAAAAATATTTTATTTTATGTGCTGGAATGTGCAGAAAATAGGTTTAAATGTTAAACTAATTTCTTCCCGTCAGAGAATGTTGCATATAATTAAATCTTTGCTTGATGCATAAAGTTAAAAGATTAAAACTAATAAAACAAGTTTTAAAAAGAGACTTTTCCATTTGATTACATTTTATACGATGGATTATGCAGAAAAAGTAGAACTGGGCTGAAAGATCTATCGCTTTATCACCTCTTGTTAAAGAAAATGTTCTAAAACACTTCTTCAGTAAAGACTCAGAGAAGAGAAACACACAGAACTTCTTGCTAGCAAGTGTAACCCATATCAACTACTCCCTGTCACATGACCCACGTCAGCTGATTTGAGGTCCCTCTTCTGATTGGCTCCTTTCACGTCGCGGCAACTCTGAAAACCGGCTGTGGAGGGATACTTCCGGGTTCGACTTCTGCTGTGGCTGTGAGCTTATGGCATTTAGAGCGGTATTGGAAAACAAAGCGTTTTCTCTCCTCAATTCATCTTTAAACTTTAAACTCAGCGGTAAGTGTCCTTAATATCTTACAACCTTTGTTTGTCAGTAACCAGCCGATCGTTTTCGCGATTAAAAAAAATGACTTTGTGCGGCGGCGTTCCCACCGCGAGCAGAACTTCGGTTCAAAAACCGCTGTTTTTGAACACTTCTGTTTACTTAAGCATTTTTATGGGCTTACTTTGAAACAAAGTGCGATTGAATGATTATTGTTATGTGTTGCCTTGAATTCGGCTATGCTGTCTGTTAGACAGTTGTTTTT
>NW_005187855.1:220147-222866 GCF_000239375.1 Pundamilia nyererei
GATCAAAGGGTCATAAAAGGTACATCCTTGGTCAGGAGAAGGGTGAGGAAGTCCAGCAGTTAAAGCACTTAGACTAAAACAAACGTAACTACGTTAATCCTGCCATAAAACAAGGTACGACCTCTCCCATGCTCCCAGGATGTGGGGGTGCATTCCTGGGGTGCACGCCAAGCCTGCAGCCTGTTAGAGATCACACACAATTGATTATATGCCTCTAAGTATACATGGTTGAATATTTCCTAATACAAATCACTACATGCAGTATTCTACCATATGCAAACTTATATCACTAAAAAGATTATACTGACTACTAAATACAATTTCCTCTTGACACCTCTTCAGGTTGTAAATCGTGTTTTTAAAAGTAACTAAGTAACTAAGTAATTAATTACTTTTGAAAATAAGTAATCAGTAAAGTAACTGGATTACTTTTTCGGGGAAGTAATCAGTAATTAGTTACTGAAGTAACTTGACCAACACTGCATAACACGCAGACCTTCAAAGTAAAACAGGAAACACGCTGACTGAACTCAAGATACGTAAACTTAACACAGAACACACGGAAGTCAACAACAAAAGCTAAGAACTAGAACTCTGGAAATATTACAGAACTAAGCAGCTAGAAATACAAGGACAGAAACCAAAACACCAACAGCAACAACCATGAACAACAAATAACCAAGAAACACAAAGCACATGGTCACCGACCCAGGACCGTGACAGAAAACACACAGACCCACAACACTGAACAACAGGAGGTGAAAAAGGTTTCCTGATGGTCGGGTGAGAGTTTGGAAGCACGTTCCATCCTGCCTGTATCAGCGCCCAGGCTGCTGGTTTGATGGCGTGGGCTTAGACCACGGTTAGACCACGTCTGTCCCGTTATGATCCTTCTGAGATTTGGTCATAAAGCTCCACGTCTCAAAGCTCAGATCATCTCAGACCGAGTTCCTGAACGTGCCGCTGCACTCGGATGGCCTCCACCGTCACAGATCTCAGTCCAACACAGCAGCTTTGGGAAGTGGAGGGTCGTGATGATGTCACGATGATGTCATGTCAACATGGCTCATAATCTCTGAGAAAGGTCGCCAACAGCTTGAAGAATCTGAGTCGTGAAGCGGCTCTGATGAAAAAAAAAGTCCAGCTCGGTACACTAAGAAGCGTAGATGAGCCGCAGGGAGGCAAAGACTGAGACACACAGTTTCACAGTTGTCTATCAGGTATTTCCGTAATCTACTGATTAATCATTATCTGATAAAGTAACACGATAAGGGGGTTTAGCTCAGTGCGTCGAGCTGTCTCCCTTCTCTCTCTGCCCTGCTCTCCTGTCCTCTCTTCATCAAATAAAGCTGACAAAGGCCAAATAAAGTATTTTTTAAAAGTAACCAGATAAGAAAGACTTCTGTCTTATTCACGAGAAGTGAGAAAACGTGGGAGTTTTAAAATGAACTCTCTTTGGTTCCACCTCGTATGTCTGTTTTTTTAATAGTTTAACTGCAGATAAAAGTTCACCTTTATGAGCCATTTTAAAATCGTATTCTTGTTGTTCCCTAACTGGACGTATGGGATGAAACAAACGTTGAGAGCCGTCTCGAGTGCCCTGAGCACATTTCGATGTTCGGGGTTAAGGGTGAGACTTGGGTGGTCCGCTGTTACCAAGCATGACATGGGACCCCAGATCTTTAGAAGTAAGTTAGGGGAGAGACTCACCCACTTGGGATGCTATTGGTCCATTCAGTGGGCGTTATTAGCAGCAATGTTACCGATAACACCCGAAGTGGGTGGAAAATGTTACAGGGCAGGATGCAGTGAGGAGGGGGACCTTACAGTTTTACACACCCTGTTTCTCTACACAGTTTGTGATTCCAATAAAATATCCCAGTTTATACTATTACGCTCTGTTTTTTTATTGTTTTTTATTATATAGGATCAAATTTTGATGCCACTCTTGTGCACAAGCAGAATTTTAATGTCTGGATTGTCTTTTGTTTAGACCTGCGAACGACAATGGATGGATTTAATGTATGACCTTTGGCCCTTTTCACAGATTGTTTTGTATGTCTTGCATAATTTTATACAACATTGTTGAGGTTTATTGTTTTCTTGTGTACAGACATCTGTCTTTTTAACCTTTGGCGCCCTCTAGGGGTTCAAAGAGTCAGGTGTTGGCTGATGGTGAGCCCGGGCTGCTGTTAGCCCTGCCTATCAAACCCTGATGAAGACGGTTCCCTCTAAACTGAGCGCGGGAGCAATCGCGAATCAGCGAAATAAAATAAATACACGTATTTACTTTAATTCCAATTCGGGCTGGATTTTTTTTTGTGTGCGCAGCGCAGATTTTCTGTGTGGGGAGACCATGTCAGCAGTGTGCGATTGCTCACGCGCTCAGTTTAGAGGGAACATACCTTGGAGGCAATGTTCCCTCTAATGTTTCATGTGTCTGAGCAATCGCGCAAACTCCCTGAGCGGACACCTGGACCACTGTGAGCAACAGCAGGCGTGGTCATTGTGGTCACGCCAGCACCGAATCCATCCAAGTTGCATGTTTCTTAAAATAATGAAATTACAGCATTTACATTTATGTTAGACTACTTTTAATTAACTGCTTTATCCCACTTACAATGAAATTTTTTTAAACAATTGTTCATGACCTGTGCAGCATGTTAACACTATTGGAAGTAAAAATAACTTGAACTCCAATTTTGAAAACACAACTTTC
>NW_005187855.1:223648-225154 GCF_000239375.1 Pundamilia nyererei
AATCCCATACAGGAGCAGCCAGTCACTGACTAACACTGCAGAACAGAATTGTTAACGTTTTAATTTTAACTTCAATTCAGGCTCGATTTTTATGTGCACAGCGCAGATTTTCTGTGCGCAGAGACCGTGCCAGCAGTGCGCAATTTCACACGCGTGCAGCTTAGAGGGAACATTGCTTGGAGGGTGTTTGGTCTGTTGCTGAACTGTTCCATGACTAAACTTGCTGGATGATCTTAAACAGATCTGACCGATGAGCAGCTGCTGGTTCAGCCTTTAGAGCCTGGCAGCGTTTTCTGATGGGCTGTGTGAGTGTGTACACAGACTCCATGTTAAACGATGGCAGCAGCATCGTCACTGCTTGTGGCATACCCACCAAATGTCACCATATTACCAGCCGACAAGGGGAGGTCCACTGTTGTCCTGAACTCAACTGTATGCAGGACTGGGCAGGACTGGGCTATAGATGCTTTTAAATTAGTTAAAAACTTAGGTGTAACCTCTTCTGGCATACGACGTCTATGCGGGCCCGGGTGTACATAGGAAATAAACTAGGTGTGAGTCTAAATAAAGTGTGAATAAGTTCCATAAACTGTCTTTTTGTTAAGCTTGAAACTGTCTTTTGTTGGTGAATTTCTTCTGTGTGGATCCAGAGTGTGAAAAAACGAAAACGCCTTTCTCTTCTCTCGCTGTCAGAGAAGTGTGTGTGTATTTCTCCTAAGGAGAAAGGAGGGGCTGTGTGGTGCTGCGCGGTAGCAGGCACACTCGCGAGTACGCGCAGAGTGCGTGTGTGTAGCTGCGGCCCTTGGTTTCATGTCTGTATTTCTCAATTTTAATGCTTGACAGTTAGTTTTTGAGGAGGTGAAAGTGTGTTTCTAGGTGATTAAAGATTTCGGTATATTAAATAAACTAAACCTTGTAGTCTTTTGTTTGTGATTTCCTAACGTGAGTATGGTTTAATAGGATTTAATGGTCAATGATCTCTGGTGTAAAACTCCTGTAAGGTAGGAGTGTGGTGAAAAATATATTGATAAAATTTGAGAACTAGGTGTGATTGCTGGGAGATTTTCTAGTTGGGTCGTATTTCCTTCTCTACCTGGAAAAGGCAGAGATCTGTGCTTCATTTGATGTTGTGTATATAAAGTTTTTTAAAGGTTGGTTAAGTCTCTCGTTATAAGGAGGGAAAACGCTGCATGGTAGATTGTCTGAATTATTTTCTCATGTAAAAACTTTGTAGTTGTGAGGGAAGTGAATGTGAGAGTGAATTTTCGCTGGCTTTGCGTGCTTAAATTTGTTGCAGTAGACTTTTGTGAAGTTTCTCTTGTGAAGGAGGATTAGAGAGTGTGTGTGCCTGTGGGCGGTCTCTCTCTCTCTCTCTCTCAGGCTCGAGCCTAACGGAAGTTGAGCTTGACTAGCTTGTGAGACTCTGACTGCCGAAAGGGAAATACAGCGAGCCTACCCCAAAGGGAGGAGCCTAAGACCGGCCATTTTGGTAAGGTAAGTGAGGTC
>NW_005187855.1:256204-256910 GCF_000239375.1 Pundamilia nyererei
GGTTGAACAGACATGATAATTTGATAGCAGTTATTGAGTGAGTGGTTGTTTGTCTGTGTGTTATAGACAGGGGTGCACATAACTGGTACGCAGGTACGCATGCATGACAAAAATTAGGAATGCCTAGTGACACTTGCTGAAATGTGGTGCAGGATTTGCCGCTTTCATCCACATCTAGCAGACAAATCAGGTGCATTTTTTAAAGGCTCAAAGAATTTTAACCATTCTTTATTTGACTAACATGAAAAAGTAAGGAGCACATGAATGTGGCATAAGTCATTGCTAATAAACAAGCTAGCCAAAATGAAATGTCCAGTCACCCACTTAACATACGGCAAAACAAGCAAAATGAAGAACAGCGGTAAGCACTGTTAAATAATACCATTTGACTCTCCATCAGCGGCACTTGGAGTAACAGCTGCAGGCGGGCTGGGGACACAGACGGTGCAAGATGGCTGTTGGCTCCTTCCTCGCAGCTGCCCTCGCTTATATGGGAGCACGCCATACTACCGGCTCCTCTTTCACCTCATTTTTTTGTCGCCACCTCTGGCTGTCAGCCCCGGCTCTGGTCAGAGGGCTGCCTGATGAGGCTGCCGGTCGACCCTGCAGCCACCTCACTGTTGAGGTGCCTATGCGGGCATATGGTCAGGGTAGGGGGGCCCAGAGCTTCTGGGCCTCGCCCTGCCCCCAAGACTCCAACTTGGGG
>NW_005187855.1:258378-260209 GCF_000239375.1 Pundamilia nyererei
GGGGCTCGTCAGCCAGTGAGTGTGAGTCCTCCAGCCTGCAGCTCTGGCTCTCTGTCTGGTGCACGCCTGCCTGTCACGGCTTATGCGGCCTGCACAGGCCCACTCAGTGGGCTGTAACTGAATGACTGATCATGAGTATCTTGTTTGCAAGTTCGCTCTTATTGCTCATCTGCCTGCGGGCAGCACATAGTGGCTGCTCGGTGCTGGGAGTGGACCTTCGGGTCCTCCCAATGCTTAGCCCTCCACTTCTGCAGGCTAGGCTGCCGGCCCCCCTTCCCTGTCTGTCGATGGCACGGGGCGGCTTTGACTCTGGGGATGGACAGGTCACATCCCTACCTCGGCCTGCTGCGTTCCCCTGGCATGTTGCCCGCGGTTCGCCGGTTTACGCACCAGTCAGACCTCGCTGTGACGTGTGTGTTCTCCAGCCTCTGGCGCTGACTCTCTGTCTGGCATATTGCCCGCATGTTGTAGGTTCGCAGCCAGCAGGTTCCAAACTGGTGCTGCCGTTTGGCTTGGTGGTTCATGGGCTGACTTTAAGTGGCCAATCAAGTGTGGTCCTTGCATCTGCAGGGCCAGTTCAGGCCAATCTTGCGCCTGCTGACTGATGCCCCCCCGGCTTGGCCTTTGCGTCTGGTGAAGCTCTGACCAGGGTGGTATGCTTATATGTACATTTGTCAATGGTTCATTGGCACATTCACTCTCGGTTCAGTTGCACCATCTCCTCACGGGGTGTCTTACAGAGTTACCCCGTACATATGGAATATGTAACGGAGTGGAGAGATAGTCTCTCACTCACAGAACCAAGGTTACACCGTAACCGTACATTCTTTAGATGCTCTGGCTGTTTTCTTGTGACCTCCTGAATGAGTCGTCAGTGCCCTCTTAGAGTAATTTTAGTAGGCAGGCTGCTCCTAGGAAGGTTCAGCACTGTTTTAAGTATTCTCCATTTTTGGATAATGTCTCTCTGCTGTCCCAAAGCCTTGGAAATGTCTTTGTAACCCTTCCCAGACTGATAGATGTCAATGACTTTGTTGCTCATATCGTTTCTTTAGATTGTGAAGTGATGTGTTGCTTTTTGAGATCTTTTAGCCTATTTCATTTTGTCAGACAGGTTTGGTTTTAGTGATTTCTTCATTCAGCACGTCCGCAATAATCAGGTCTGGGTGTGGCTAGTGAAACTGAACTGAGCTTGACAAAAACTGTGTTTAATCACAGCTAATTGATGATTTAACAAGAGGGGCAGTTACTATTTCACACAGGACTGGGTAGGTGTGGATAGCTTATTTCCCTTAATAAATTTTGTATTTACTCAGATTATCTTTGTGTAATATTAAAATTAGTTTGAGGATCTGAAACATGTGAGTGTTACAAATATGCAAAAAAACAAAAAACAAAACAAAACTAAGAAATTAAGAAGGGGGCAAATACTTTTTCACACCACTGCATGTGTTTTACGATCCAGGTGGGAGGGGGCAGTATGCAGAGCTAATGCTATTGCATGATCTGTGAATCTTTTTGGCCCTTCATGTAAACTGAAACAGGTCGAGCAGGATTCGAAGACGTGATGTGAACTTCGACTATATGCTCAAAGCACTTCATAACAATGGAAGTAAGTGCTCTTGGGTGACAGTCACTGAGACAGCTCACATTAGGTTTCTTCAGGAAGCACGAGGGGACTATAAACAAGAAAAAAGTCATCACTTTACCTGCTGTCTTATCTAATTATAGGCCAATCTCCAACCTTACTTTTATCTCAAAAATTATTAAGAGCACCAGAATGCTGAATCTGTTCATCTGGACATACCATTTTTAGTGGGAGAAATGTTTCATC
>NW_005187855.1:261510-262472 GCF_000239375.1 Pundamilia nyererei
TGTAATGTGACAAAATGTGGAAAAGTTCAAGGGGGCCAAATACTTTAGCAAGCCACTGTATGTTTCCAATGCATGAAGAGAGAGGCTGCAAGCTATATGCAAAAGCAAAGAGCATCTAAGTAATACTAGATACTCATTATTCTAAACTTGTAAGACATGTGGTTGTGAAATACTGCAGTCCAAGAAGACATTCTGGCACCAGAAAGGAGGAAGCCAACTCTTTAGAAGTCCTCACTGATGAGCAGATTAATCACAGGTGCATTGTTCCATGGGTGATAAGAATTTAGACAGCCTCTTTAACAAAAGAATGCTCTCCAAAGAGTGGAGATAATAAAATAGGACACAAAAACACACAATCACGACAACATTTATAATATACAAGATTCCTAGAGCAAAATATGAAAAAAGAAATGCTTAAAAAATTGACCATCACACAGTCAAGAGTTAATAAAGCATAACTACAGTATATATTAAGTGCTAGATTAAGTAGTTTAGTCATCTCAGTGTCACTGAAAGTGGTGTTTTAAATTTAACAGAGGAGTTTTAAGGATTTATCTATGGTCATGTTTTGAAACACACAACTTTTAATAAAAACTACAACAATGGGTACCGTCCAACTGTCAGCCAGTCAGAATACAGAACTTTGTTATGTAACACACAATCTTTTTTAAAAAAAAACTTAATTATAAGGACCTTCTGCCTGCCAGCCAATCAGAACACAGAATTGTTTTATGTAACACACACTATCTGACAAAAACCGTAATTATAGGGACCTTCCGGCTGTTAGCCAATCAGAAGCCTTATAAAATACACGTTGTGTGAATATTCATGAGCAGGTGCAGTACCCAAACCGGTCTACAGGGGCGCTGTGTTGATACACAGATTATACACAAAAGTTGGGTAATTGTGAATAGTAAGGACTTTTTTTTGTTTTTGCTGAAACTTAGAATTTAGGCTTATGA
>NW_005187856.1:0-33002 GCF_000239375.1 Pundamilia nyererei
TATAGTAACATTTTTCCTGCACACTTGTCTTTCTTCAGCACACACCTTAATCCCCTCACCACCATTTCACTCCCGAGATCATTTGCATATCGAGGCTGCCGATATATGTGAATGGACATGACTTAGCAGTCAGTACTGAAAGAGAGGAGATTTAATTGAACTCTGGCTTCTTGCAGAGTCATTTTCATCACCATTTTCACACAGACACTACGACTCTCGTTTTTTCTGAAACTAAAGACTTTCCTCACGTTTGAAACAATCTAATTTCAGGCAGAGAGGAAGTGCATCAGATTGATGGATGATTGTTAGGCTGATTACAATCAGAATTACAGGTTTGCTGCAAGTTAATGAAGCTTGGGGGCTAATAATTCAGTGCTGATGTTTGATAAGAAACCTCATTTAAACTCAAAGGCATGATGCTGAAGTCTGTTCTGGGTGGTCTCACTCCTGGGATGGTCAGTATACTGTTTGGGACAAAGATGAGATTAAAATATATATATTAATAAAACACCTTCAATAAAATGTGTTTGAAGTGCTTGTTTTTAAATCCAGACACTGTTTCCATAAGGACTGCCTGTGTGCCACCTTAAAAAGAAATTCCCTCATTTGGAGTTCTGAAGATGTTGATGGACAGTACGATGCATGAAATGTCCTGTAAAGGTTGTGATGAAATATTTAGTCAACAATGGCCAAAACGAGATGAGACCCAGGCGTGTCCGTCATTACGGTTTTAGCTCTCATCCTCCTCCCTTACAGCTTTCTAATTGTCCAACAACCAATTAGAAAGCTGTAAGCCACAGCAGGTCTGTGAAAATGCTTGTCAAACGTCTTCAGTAGCTCTGAGGGAACTTTGCTAACAAACATGTGGCGTTTGTAAGACAGGCAAGTGTTTGGTTTGACCGACGAGGATAAAATTCATACTTTCTAACACGTGCCGTGTTTCTCAGGCAGGCCAGTCTGAAGCACACAGAAGGTTCACTTGCTTCTTAATGCTCCAGTTTTCTGCTTTTCCTTTTCAGCTCTTCTTCTGGGCCCTGTAAGGCATCCACGGTGAATTAGTGGAATCTGTGCTCCAATACTAGGGATACAAACCAAAACACGATTCTTTGCCTCCATAAACAGGACGCAATCATTTGGAGTAAAACGCAACTGAAACAGTGTCAAATTTATTAACACTTTATAATACAGTCTGTGACTAAGGATGTCATCCCACTTTATTTGAAATTACAGTGTAATTATATTTATTTGAATATATCGAAAGGTAGATACGCTAGAATAAGGACATAAAAAGTCAAGTTTTTAAAGGAAACAAAAAAGTATACTCTAAGTAAAAGCAACTAGCGCATGATTTCCTGATAATTTAACAGAAAAACTATTTTTCCCCATCTTACACCATAAGTACACAAAGGACAACTGAATAACACAAAACCCGTCACACATATCAATATAATGAATATTAAATAACAATGTAGGAAAATAAAGATGCAACAAAGCCAAGGTTAAGACACTCCATAATACAGCCTCTGTCCCAAAAAGTACTGAAAAATTACTTATGCACTGCTTGTATTTATTTACAGTATGATTGTTTTAAAAACCTGACCTGTTACCTTCTTATTCTACTGTCTAAGTATTAGTAAATATACTTACATTGTCACTTCAAATACAATACACTGAAATTCCATTTAATTACACGGGGAATTACGCTATTTTAAGCTAAATAAGTATTATTAGTTATTCAAATAATTAATTATTAAGGAAAAGATTGACATGTAATCAAAATTACTTAAAGTCAATAGGATACGTTTAATTGCTACCTTTGCTTTGTTATTTAGGTTGATTTTCAGGTCCAGCACATTTGAAAGTGAGAGTGTACTGCACCGTCTGTCGGCCAGAAGCTCAGAGTGCACACTTTGATATCAACAACTGTGTTTAAGAGAAAATATGTTTTTACCATATGAATGCAGGAGGACCCACCCGGAGCTACACTTCATTTTTAAATGAGTTGCACATTGAGCTGATAGGCGCTCATGCGCAGAATCTATTAATAGTCTAACAAATAAATGCATAGATAAACTCATCAGTACAGGGGGCATGAGTTTGGAACTGTTTGCATTGTATGCAGGAGAAAACATCACAGCACTAAAACAAAAAGAAGTCCATTGAAATACATCAATAAAACCTGCATTTTTACTGTCTACAACTTTATATGAATACAAACTCTTTCATGGTACAGTTTCAGTGTCAGGTGGTGGGAGAGCTTGTTATTAGCCTTCTTTTCAGACTCCGCTGGGACCTGTAGTAACCTGAAAGGTTGCAGAAATTCAACTGTTACTGGAAAACAGATTTCAAATGGACTCTATTAGCAGTGCTGTGGGTGCACTGGGTAACTCCCAGTGCATCAATGAGCATTAAAACACAGATGTGTACACTGTGGTGAGTCTCAGTGTAGCTGCTACCCAATCACAGGCTATAAATATACTGTGCATAACTCAAAGTGCACAAACAGCCTGCAATCTATCACCGGTCAACAACACGGCGTTTGGCTGTTCCAGCATTAATTCAACATTTAAAATGATTATTACTCTGTAATATTTTTCTCTCTAATTGCAGTTTATGGATTTTGAAGAATGTAAATGTCAGAATCGAGCGTCCGCAAAAAGCGGTTATAGTAAAGGTCACTTCAGTGGGCACGATAAATGAAGCACGAATATTTAATGGCTTGGATAGACAAATGAAAACTTTAATGATGCCCAAATGAACAATAGCCGTCTTCTTTTAACATATATTTACAGCTATCATAAGTCACACACAACAGGCCTAATCTAAGAGACTCAAATCCATAATTCAGTGTACTGATACAGGCTGAGGTAAGTCCATACAGCAGTGGAAACAGTTTCAGTGTTCACTCTTGGCTAAACCCAGAATTTGGCACTGTAGTAATAACAACTAAAAAAGCACTAGCATCGTTTTGCACGTCCTTGTTGAGTCTTGCGCTACCTTTCTGTGGCTTATCCAGCAGGCTGCTTCTAACCAGCCAGTATATGAGGTGAGAAAATCAAAACCATTCTTAACTTAAACTTTTGTTCAAGGTCACCTTCTTCTCATATAGCAGCCATGTCTCCTGTGAATATGCTGAATGTGCAGGCCAGGAACAGCAGGCTTTGTGAGCAGACTGTGGTTGTGTGCAAGTAAATGGTGGATCTTGAAACCGCTGGCAATGCTCAGATATAAGTGTGCTCAGGTTTTCATATTATATTTTATCAGCCTTCTTTAATGCATCAGCCTTTGTTAAAACTGAGGCTGGTACAGAACAGGAAGTGTTGGTCCAAATATCCCCCAGTTGACCCCTATGGGCTAAAAAAGCAGGCTAACTTTGGTTCGCATGCACCCACTTAACAAACCAGCTTGTTTTTCAGACAATATGAAAACATGAGCACACTTACTCCCCCTTGACTTACAACTGACAACCAACCACACAGTATGTGTAACACAGAGCAATCCACAGTCTGACAAATCAGGGCTACACAAAATCAGATGCTGCTGCACAGCTAATAAGATGACTTCCTGTATCTGAGGCTAGCTAGCTTGCTTCCTCAGTGATCAACATTGTTAACATGTGTTGCTGCTGGTTAACAGTGTGAATTGCTGTGCTGTCTTAACCAGGAAACGAGCCGATTTACTTTGTCTCCCTGCTGTGATTGCACTAAATGGCTGCGCTCAGAAAGGATGGAGAATTTCATTTCACCTGACATTACCCCGCGCAAATTTGCAGATTGTGTGTTTTGTTTTTATTCACCCCAAGCACACAGGTTGTGTTAACTATACAAATGCAGAAACATTTACCAAAATGATATTCACATGTCAATTCATTATAATGCTACTGTATTTACATATAACAGCAACAAAACGCCCGATCTCTTGGTCAGGTCTATGACCTTGAAGTCCTCAGGCCCCGGCCTGTGGTGGAGTGTCGAGCGCTCTGATGTGGACGCTGGGCAGAGTGAACCAGGCCAAAGGAAGCTCTCGTCCAGCGCTGTCGTCCTGGAATTTGATACTAAGGTAGAAATCTCCGGTGTAAAGGAAAAGCAGGGCACCCTCACATACAGTACTTTCGTTGGGTTTAACCTGGTGACAGAAAAGAGACACAGCAGTAAGAACTGTTAGTGGTCACCTCGCTGTCATTTCCTAATGCAGGTTCAGCTGCATGACTGGCTTTGATGATGAAGAGCAGACAAGTTCTCGTTCAGCTGAGAACGACTGCCAGAATTAAGCAGTTCTGCACATTCATGAAAACGAAGAATTCAAGTATTCTTTCATGTGCTTTTAAAACTCTTTGTTCTGGCACCAGACGAATCCTGTTCAACAGCCTGCAGCTTGTTTAACATCAGAAATGAGAAGCGGTTATATACAAATACTGACTCTGAGGATGTCTTCAGAGCCAATAGAATTTTTTACGATGAGAGTAAAAGGACCATGCCGTCTTTTGAGGCGTTAGGGTTGTTTTGCTAAGAAAAGTAGAACCTTTAGACTTTCCAGTGTGTTTTCCTCTGCGTCTACTTAGCCACTCAATTCTATTTAAAGTAACTGACAGCGACTTGTGCAATCGATCAAAACAAAAGTCACGTCTGTCTCTGCCGTTCCCAGATGTGCAGCATATATGGGAAACTAAACTAAGAAGACTAAACTATGCCTCTTTCCAGAAATTATGAGCTTAAAAAATGCAATTACCTTAGTTAGGAATTACTGAGCCCATTACAATATCAGCTTAAACTCCTGTGATGTGACTGTGTTACAATTGAGTATATGTGACCTCTGCTGCAACGACCTATCACCATTAAGAATAGATTTGTATTTGCATATCTCAGGTCTTTGCTGGGAAACAACATGAATATAGAACTGTGGCTCTGACCGACCGTATCAATGTAGAAGGTGTTGGAGCCGATGAAGGTGACTCCGTCCTCCAGATCGTAGTTCTGGACTCCATTCTGATAGTCCTGATATGGCACCACGTTCAGAGCCAGGGGCCCCACTGAATTCTTGCTGCGATTGGTCAGTTTTACTTCCAGGCTCACAGCATCCCCCACTTTACAGTCGGCGATGACATCGCAGTCACACGGTTTCTTATTCACCAACACATCTTGAAACAAAACAGAACGAGGACGACAGAAAGGATCAGTATGGGCAGGACAAGAGAGAAAGAATAAAAAAACAACATTCAAATCTAGCAAGGGTTCATTGTAGTAATATAACAACCACCCAACACACACACACACACACACACACACACACACACACTGTCACAACCGCAAAAGAAATAAATCCACACTGAGTGAGTTCAGTTCAATTCCTCTAAAGGTTGGCCACTGAGTCCTGATGTGTTCCCTATTTGGCTAAGGTGCAGGGGGAGACACAACGATTTGTTTTGAACAATGAGCTCAGTGAACTGAGCGCCTACACGCTCCGGGCAGGCTAAGAAGAAGATCGACTTCAAACGTGGGAGTTCAGGGGCTCCCGAAAAGATCACCTGAGTAATGACTCCTCTGAGAGTAACAGCAGTGCACGCACACACACACACGCACACGTGAAAACCACTTGTCATATACTTTCTAGTGTCACACCTGCGGCTGTGATAAACACTGAGTCAGAGCGGCTCAGTCTGTGTGACAGGCAGATGAAAGAGCTGAGCTCGCTGCCGCTGGTGCCCCGATCTGTTGTGTACAGTGGCAAGTGGGGAAGTATTAAGATAGGCAATCCAGCAGGAAGGCGGGGGAACGAGGACGGGTGTGGGCAGCTGAGGCTGTGCTGTCACAGCCAGTGAGAGAGAGCCCCAGGGAGGCTGGAGCTACAGGAGGGTGACATTGAGACTCACGTCTGTATTAAAGAACACACTTCACTCAACACACACTACCACCAGCACACACTGAGGGGCTACGAGAGCTTTTCTTCTCCTTCTTTTTATTATTTGTGTTCAGCGTCTGTCTAGACTTCATAGGATGCATATAGAGAAGTTTCTGGATCTAAAAAGTAAAGCTAACTTTAACTGGCTGAAGCTTGCATTTTTTTCGAGTGGCCAGCAGGGTGCAGCTCCTCTGGTAGCAACAAGAAGTCATTTTGTAGAAACAACATCGTCCTCCTCGGATCTATGACCTCAGTAGACACTTCTCCCTCTCTGGTTTAGTTCCAGCCCTTGCTCGTCATGTTTTGCTTCACCCGTCTTTAACATTTGGACTCAACATACAATGTGAAACTCTTGTTATTGAAAAAAAAATTGAAATTTTATAATTTTAAGTACAAAAATTTGGCAAAATAAAAAGAAAGAAAGCTGTAAGTGGGCAAGATTGTCATATGTTGTAATGATTATACTGAAAAATGCTGCGCTACTCTGCTGATATTGGACCAGGATTGGAATAAACAATCCACATAACAGTGCAATATCCTGCAAAGAAAAGTATTTTTGTAGTTAAAATGCATATCAGGTTAAAATAAATTAGATAATTCTTTGTTTTTGCATTAATAAAGGTCCCAATCAGCCCAAATAACCAAGAGAAATTAAAAATGCATGCCATGAAAGACTTCGGGTCTTAAGAGCTTAAAGTGGACGTCCAAGATCTCAATGCAATCAATTAAAAATCCCATTATGATTATATTATTATTATTATTTAACTTTAATATAGCCCTGAGAGTAAGGCTGGATTATGAAGATAATATCATCAACTGTCTTTGCTTATTTTTTGCAATATTGTAGATTTTCCAGTTCTTACTAAATTTAGCTCGAGGCTTCTTCCACACTTTTTGTACCTTTGTAGTCTAGAATAAAAAGAAGTTTGTTTTGTTTCGAGTACTTATTGTTTTTATTCACAGCAGCAGATATTTCTTTCTTTAGAAAAGAAAGTGTTGACTTCTTTAACAGCACAGTGATCCATTCCTGCTCTAAACCCGGATCATTTTGTGGCCGCTCAAGCAACTGAGCTCCAACTGCAATGTGTTCTGCGTGCATTTAACCCCCATTACATGCACTGTCCCACCAATATTAATTTGATAGCTATGTGCATGTATAAATAATGCATTTCCCGGTACGAGTCAAACTACTTTGCCTTTTCCAGTACACGAACTCACTTAGCAGAAACTGCAGCTCTGTGATCCGCTCATTGTCTCTTCCTGCAAATACTTATTACATTGTGTCAAAACTAAGTAGGTTTAGCCATGTGGACGTGCACATGATCAAGTTTTCCTACAATGTGCAGCAGAGATCTACTTGACTTGCTTGCTGTTATTCCAACACTGTAATCACCTCACGCTGTTGTGAAGAGCATTTGGAAAATGACGGACTTTTGCTCTTACTGGAAGACCTCTGGTGATGTGCGTGCACACACCCATCCATAAACACACGCACAAAACATAACTCTTTCATAGCCAGAAGCGCTCAGCCTATAGTGACACCTTTGCAAGTAGTTATATTTAGTTTGTTCAAAGTCTTGTTGCTAGGAGATGTGCAAATTATAGGTAGCCTACATTGACTCTAAAACTGGAAACAAATTCTTTCACATTAAAAGCGAACAAAAGAGGATGGTTAGTCTGTAATGAGCTGATGAACTCCCACACACGCGCAGCTCTGTCACACACACACCCACAGCCTGAACACTTGCTGCAGTTTCTCTACTCTGCCATCCTCGATTGCATATCAGCACAGAGGCAATCTTCTGACTTAGATAACCAACGCAGAAAAACAACAAGTGGGAAGAAAAAGAGGGCCACTGCTAAGAGGAAAATTCCACAAGAGTTAGAAATAGATGCAATTACCTATGATTATATAAAAAGGATTTCATCAAATTGGTAAATTAGCACATACGAGCAAAGTAAAAGCCAGCCAAGACGGGAGAGATCAAGGTCTCTGACTGGCTATGGCTCACTGGGCGCATCTGTAAACGTCTACGAGTCCCTCCAGCTTTTGAAAAGCATCTGCCGTGTTCTTCTTGTTGTTGTGCAGAACTGAGAGAACCACGGTGCGCAGTTTATCTCCAAAGCCTTCTGTTAAGTTCTGCGTCGAGGTTTTATGAAGGCTGAATAAGCATGAGTTTCATCTCACAGGCTTTAAATGGGAAAAAAATAATCCAGAACAAGTTAAGGAGAACACGTTTGTAATGAAAATCTGATTAAAGTTGAGTTTTTTTGTGTATCTACACAGTCATTCTATATGCACAGCTTCAAATTTTCCAGGCAAAATCTACGCCAAGTACACTTTAAGTGATACCTTTTGTTATCAGTAAGATTTATGATTGTGTCTGAAATTATTTACCAAAGCTTAAGAGGAGATGTGATTTGTTGATGCATATAGTCTTAGCTCTACACTGCAGCTTCTTCAACTAATGTTAGCTTAAGGTCTCATCTCTGATATTTCAAAGTGAGAAACTTAAAACGCTGATTTAATATGAAACCCAAAGTTCACAAGTTTTGGACAACTTTCAATAACTGTTATTTTTAACCCTTTAAAACTGCCTGTTCCCTGTTAAGCAGAAAAATGTTCATTATCGTCTCTTTAAATAGTAAGGTTGTGCTTGCGCTTCCACAAATCCTGTTTTTGTTTCTAATAAAACTTCAATTACAATGATCTGTGGCTGGAAAGCGATAAACCAAACGATTGTTTAGCTCTCAGATCCTAGAAAAAATGTGAAATAAATATCCTCATCTGAACTTCACGTCAGACCAGGCAGGAGGACGAGGGTTGGGTAGCAGCAAAGAAAATGAGGTGGTAAATGAGCCATAGAGCAGTTTGGCCAGCTGAGGGAATTACGCAAGCGAAAGACGCCACAAAACACAGATTAGGTAAAAGTCAGCATGAAGGAGGATTAAATATCCAAATGCTGCTCCAACAAGTGCTGCAGGAGCAACAGGTGCATCACAGGGGATGTGTGTGTTTTCTAAGAACTGACTTGGGAGAGAACTCAGCTCATTTTTAATGTATTGATTTGTTGGGTTGTGACGGGTTCATTAATAAACTCCAAGGAACGAGAGAAATTGATCTGTTTATTAATTTGGTGCCTGTGCTAACTTGTTACATAATATGTGTAACGCACTCACACACACTTCTGCCCAGATGCTGCTGGAGTTGGCAGAAGTGAAGCGCTGCAGCAGGCGTCGCCACAGCAACCAGGAAGGAAACAGAGAGAGAGAGTCGACACTTTCTCCTGCGAGTATGAAAGCCACCGATCAAAACACAACTCGGATTAAACAAGCCTCTCCGCCCCTCGCAGTGTCTCTGTCACCCTTGAAGTAGGAGCGCAGGTGAAGATAAGGATGACGACCGACACCGGGTGATTTGCCAGTGTTTACTAGACTATAACGTGCGTCACCGCGGGTGTCAATACAGCTCATTAAGATTCACTCTCAAATACTGTGCAGCAACAGCGAGAAGAGGATGAGTTAGAGCCAAACAAATACAGATCAATTGATCACACTTCGTGTAGGAAATGCTCGTTAAACACGGAGAGTTAACGCCGCAGAAAACTGATTACATCAGCGATATGTCGACAATGAGCGTGCATGCCTTTGTGGTGCAAGAAAAGCAATGGTGTCAAGAGAAGAGGCTTACAGTAATGCTAGTAATTATTAAAGATAACTCCATATCTGAATAATAAATAGTACACTATAAATCGCTAAAATCAAGAACAATCAACAGTGATTTCTCTGACCTGCTCACGACCAAAAGACCTCGTGTAAAGTAAAACCAGGCTTACTGTTGAGGCTTACTACACCGACAGTGATTTATCCAGCAGGATTAACATTAACAAAGAGTTGTGCTCTGGCCCAGATGACCAGGTCAGCAGAGTTTAACAGCTCATCCCAGCCAGCGGCCGCTGGCAAGGCAGGGTCATTGATGAATGCTCCAACGGAGGCGGAGGATGTGCTTTGAAAGGTTGAGGTGTGCTGCAGTAAGTCTAAAAATAACCCACCAGCCTGTGATATTCCCCAAAGCCATCTGCCCCTTTTAGAATTATCCCCATAACAACGGCTCATTTGATATCTCTCGTCTTTCCATCAAATATTCCATCTGCTACAACGAAAAGATGATAGGAGCCCGCTTACTTCAGGTGACATAAAACACTTCCACATTGTTGGAGCAGGAGGCCAGTACATCTACAAGTCTGCTGATTTCGGACCGTCCTGTGGCAACATATGCAGTCTAATAAGTTTGCGAAGGCAAATTTACTCGGCTATAAATTTGCTCTCATTGCAACATGTTTCTAAAAGGTCTGAGTAATCGCTGTCCATCTGTCCCCTCTCCTCAAAACCCAACACTGTATGTAATTATTAACAGTTAACAGAAGCATATTTAAGAAGCTTCACCCTAAACAAGCAGACTTGCTCAACTCCGCAGCAGCAGCCTGTAGCAGAAAGATTGGGGGTTATGTTGCAGTTTATGAGCTTGGTAGAAAAATATTGGCTCGTCTCCACTCGGGACACCTTACCGAAGGCTGCTTCCAGCCTGTACGCACTCATCGCTGAGCACCACGACCACAGCAGCAGCACCATTACTCATCCAAAGCGTTCGCTTTAATTCCCGACTGGTGGCTACATGACTTATGTTTACCAAAATAATACTTCTCTCCCTTTTCGCCCTTGATTCAATCTCTGTGTTTTCCTCTTCCTCTTCTTGCTGTACTCTGCTGGCTCACTGTGTGCAGAGCAGCACCCAAGGTTGCCATTGTTTTGCATCCTTATTCTTCACTTTCAGCTGCACTCAAAAGGGGGATGCACAGGTTAAGATGATCATTCAAACCTTTTGAGACATTTAACAATTCCACCTATTGCTACACGTCAGAATACGAGTGGAAATAAGAGCGTGCTCTTTAGCGCTTCATAAAAGTATCACATTAGATGTGAGAGGCTCTCTTGTATAAGAGAGAATACAGAAATGCCATGAATGAATATAAAAACAAAACTAGGCCAACAATGTGACTAGACTGGCTCATGGCTCTTCAAATGTTGTTTCATTTCAGCTAAAATCTGGTTTTCAGGTGCCAAAGCCTGCAGTGTCAACACAAGGCAGATGTCACCCAAAGTCCTCACAATGTAAAGACCCCATCCAAACAGCACCATCGACTAACATGCTCCCACCAGTGATCCTAACATGTAAAAAATATATAAATAAAGTGGTAACCTTCAATATTTTCATTCTGTTTGTTTTCCATTGCTTTCTAATTTCATTTGCCTTCCTGCCTGTATTGAAACAACCGAGGCATGATATAACGCAGCCCGCCTTAAGCACATGGTTCACACTTTACCAAATACTTGGATTTTTTCCTCAACAATTTTGTTTCCACTAAACTGTGAGTGTGATAAGAGAAAATAACGCTTTAGCTCTAGTATCTTTGCTATACAGCAGCATCTCGAAATAAAACAGATCAATAGTGTGGGAGAGCAATAGTGAGATGGCTGTGTGCCATTACACTTTAGTGGCCCCATACTGGGATGACCTGCAAAAAAAGTCTTGACTTCCTGCCAGACCTAACTGTGGATAAAGCAGAATGATGAAACAACCCACAGCCCCCTTTTGTGACCTCCACAGCACATCCAGACACTGAGGAAAAACTGAAATTAGAACTGGACAGCTGTGGGATTCCTCAGAGGATTCTCTAGCAGTTTATAGAGAGAGTTAATAAACTGTAACAAGAGTGTGTGGGTATAAGTTTAGCTAACACTATTCTGAACAAGTGCACAGTGTACATATACCACCAACAGGTGAAGTAAATAACACTGTTTATTTCTTCACCGTGGCACCTGTATGAATTAGGGAGGAAGTGAAAGTTGACGTGTTATAAGCTGGAAAAATGGGCCAAGTTTAGGGATTTGAGTGAGTTTGACAAAGGACAGACTGTCCCTGCGGTGGTCAGTATCTATCAAAGGAGTCCAAGAAAAGTCCAAGTGATAGAAACGTGGCAGAACACACAGAGCATCAGAGTTTGTTGTGCATGGCTGCACAGACACACACAGTCAGTGTGTCCACTGCTGAAAGCACCAACAATGGGTACGTGAACATCAGAACTGGCCCACAGAGCAATGGAAGAAAGAAAGCCGGTGGCAGTGTGATGCTTTGGGCAATGTTCTGCTGGGAAACCTCTGGTCCTGCCATCCATGTGGATGTTACTTTGACACGTACCATCTACCTAAGCATTATGTCACACCATGCACCGCCTTTCATTGAAACAGTGTTCCCTGATGGATGCGGCCTATTCAGCAGACCTAATGCTACAAAGCAACAACGGTTCAGAAATGGTTTGAGGAGCTAAACAATGACTTTGCATTGATTTGACCTCCAAATTCCCCAGAACTCAATCCAATCGAGCAGCTGTGGGATGTGCTGGTCAAATAAGGCCGATTCACGGAGACCCCACCGCATGACTTACAGGACTTAAAGGATCTGTTGCCTAACATCTTTGTGTTTGTGTGTTCAAAACAGATCACTGTCACTGTTAATAGGCTGATTGACAAGCATCCACTAAAGTATAGAAACAATATCTATTTTTCCCCAAAAAATGTAACTGTAAAATGGAAATATACACTATGTTATCATTGATCCTTTACACTTGACCTTTAATAATATTCTCAGACCCACGATGGATGTTTAGAAAACTTGGTACAATTTGCTCAACATACAGAATCGGGTGTTATGCAAATACTTTAATGTAGGCGACAGCTCCGAGGCTCAGATCACAATCAGCTACAGAGATTTGAGTAAGCTCACATTTTTCTCACTGCACACGAACTGACTTCAGTTCCAGCTGATCATACACACTTCATGCAGTTTCCTCTGGAGCCACAAATGTCTTAATATGAATTCCATACATACTATAATACTCTGGAAGGCCTCAAACGGCATTTGTAATTTTGAGGGGGAAAAATAAAATAAAAGTCCACAATTGGTTTGAGAGAAATTCAGCTTTCGCATGTTTATGCCAGCCCCTTGATAGACTGTGGAAAATATTTTTAAATGTGTAGGTTTTCATGTCAATTTATGCCCCCATGTAGCAGCATTTAGATGGGATCCAAACAACTTATAATTCTCTTAAATGCCTGGTTGAAATGATGCAGCCCATTAGCTCTGCAGGGGTGGACTCTTTTTTAACTGCTGGTTTTTTCCCAGTGCAGATGCTTGTATATAATTTTTCCAGTTGTGGTTTTATCATATGCTGAGAATTGGTTATGAAAATGCTTGTGTAGTCTGGAGCTTTAAGAGATAAACGCACTCTGTCCAAATCCCAATACAGCCTATAAGTTGAGGATAAAGTAAACTGCTTATTTGTACATTTTTTGTCAACTACCCATTCAGCAACCTCATTGTCAAAGACTCCGAATCACATCATCCTTCATATTTATAGTAGACATACCAGGCTGGGGGCAATTATTAGCTACCCCAACAGCAATACTGGTCTAACGTGTGTAGAAAGGAAGCAGCACTCCTACTACAACGTCATCTTTTCAGCACCGAAGAGAGAAGATCTTGGCAAAAAAATAACTTTGTTTACACTATGAAGAATTATTAGTCAAATACATATGTTACCATTTTTTTTCCACAGGAAATTAAGGTTCAACTTCATGATAAATGATTTTTCCTGCTCTGAGTTATGTAGAAATAAACCACGCCTGTGCTTCTGGAGTAATTAAAACATGCAGTGTGCTAAAGAGAACACTATCATGAATGATAGTTTATTCTTAAACTGAGGAAAAACTGTGACTGATATGTATCCATCCATCTTTGTCTGTGTATCCAATTCAGGGTCATGGAGCTGCTAGAGCCTATTCCAGCAGCCATAGGACAAGAGGCAGGTACACCCTGGGCAGAATCACCACTTTAAAACCACCCAACCCCACTCACATCTCAGGACTGTGAGGGAAGCCAGAAAACCCAGAGACAACCTACACAGACATTGGAAGAATATGCAATCTCCCCACAGATTCAAAACAAGGACCAACTGAGAGAGACAATATGGAGAAAACCTAAATCCACAAAAGTTTTCCAAGAAGCTTGGAACAACCCTATATGCCAGGTACACTGAAAAACCCCCAACTCAACATCACTGTGACACTAGAACAAGTGTCAGAAAGCACTGGAGTCATTAAAAGTCATCCCCAAAGGACTATGATTGCTAAAGTTAGCAGTAACCTATTAAATAGTTGTAACAACATTTTTAGTATGAACCACAGCCGCTGCACCTGAGCAGCAGAGGAGAACACCCTGTAGGCCTACACTGAAACTATTTGGCTGTACACATTTTTATCTAGCCTTCTGCAGCTTTAACTTTGAGGACTTATTGTGCTACAGCGTGATATTACTTTTTGAACTCTTATTCCTCCCCTCTGAATATCTTCCCAGGAAGCATCAGTACACACTAGCAGGATATGAGCTTTGGGCTTTGGCTTTCTTTCCTGTCTTCTTCCCCTCTCACATATCCACCTGTAACCAAACAGCAATAAAACTGCCATGATCCAATTTTTCAATTTTCCATAAAATAATTTAGTGTGGCACTTGGCCTCAATTAGGCAAAAAAAACACTTGATTGCAGACTACATTTGGGACTGATATCAGAAAACTCTGAATTAATTAAGGCCAATCATGTTAACAGCTCAGAGGTGCACTCGCCTGATTGAGACAACACTTATGTGACTGCAATACATGCAAAACGACACCGGTCATGATAAATTATCTCAAGGCGTCGTCGACCATTCTGCGTTACTCAAACTATTAGAAATGTAAATTCATATTCCATGTGTCCAATGTGGTTTGGAGCACAATCAGGAGCACGCCTGAAGCTACTGGTCCATGTCTGAGGTGAGCTGGACAGAAGATAAGTGTTGAACAGATCCTTGCACTTAGAGTTTAAAGGCAAATCTCTGTTAATCACATATAGACAAGAAGTAATTGGGGCCATCTTCCCCCAGCAGACATCGATAGCTTGAGTGTGAAACAGGAAAAAGCAGCTGCTGCAATAAATCTGAAAATCCAAAACACTGATTTTAACACAACCAGAACGGCTTTTCTCTCTATCAGTGACCACACAGCACGACGGATTATACACTTACCAGATGACTTTTAATCATCAACTATTATTCATAAAAAAGTCTTAATGTTTCCTGTTCTCAAGCGATTTCCAAAAACAAGAAAATTCTCATTATCTGCTTTAAAACAAATTACTCTGACATCTATAAGATCCAACAGCTTAGATGCAGAGAAACAAACAAAAAATTCAATTACAAAGTCCTGCTCTTATTCATTCTGCCCACTGTCACAATCCATAAAGTGACTCATCTGTGTACTGTCAATAATGAGACCATGGAGACTGGTTGCCGATTTGCTGACTTAGATGACCGATTTGTTGTTTTGGGGGTTGGGTAGATAGCCATCCCTGTGGATTATAAACAAAACATCCGCATTCTCTTCATGCACAGGGTAGTTTTACAAGTGTTAAATCAGAGGCTACAGTCAGCAGCTGCTTAGCTTTGCATAAACACACGTAATAGTAGGAAACAACCAGGCCTTCTTCCCCAACATCAGTGTCAGACCTCACAAATGTGTCTGTGGTTAAAACCTCACATAAACACACTCCTGAAGCTTGTAGAAAGCTTTTCCAGGAAAGGTGAAGCTGCTATAGCTGCAGAGAGTCGGCTTTGGAAGGATTAAGAATAGGATGCCACTCAAATTCATATGCGTGTGAAGGCAGAGGAGCGGATACTTTTGGCAATATATTGCAGCTTTTAGCTTTTGTCAACTCTGGTTTCTTGCTTCTTCTTGACTGTATTATTGTAACTGGATGTCATCTTGCTCACTGTTGTAAGAACAGATATCCCTGGGATGTGTGGAGGCTCATTTGGGTTAATAAATATCACAACTGGCCTGACAAGCACTCTTCAGGGAGTGCTATAACACATGATGATGATGATATAGTGATAGAATATTTAACGAACCTAAAAAAAAGTGTATGATAATTTGATAACTGCAACCAATGCAAGCATAGTAGCATCACAGATTTGGGGAAAAAAAGAAAAAAAGGTACACTGGGTGCTTTGGCCATGAATTAACAATTCAGCGATGTCTGCAAACACAGACGAGCACAACTGCAAACTGAAACATGATAAATGTGAGAACTGTATTGCATGACAATAAGGTTCATAGTCTCTGCACCATCAAATATTTGCTAACTGGGATGGTGTGGCATATGTAATTGCAGGGGACGTTCAGCACCATAAAGTATCTGCCGATTCTTCCACAAGCATAATCTCCAAAACTGGAAAACCAAACAAGGCTGCTGTACAATCGCTCGCTGAGCCAATTCTACCCTGTACACTGGAACAACAATATCAACAGGAGGTGGAGGTGTTTGTTTGAGGAGGACAGATTCAGAGTTGGGGAGTGGGAGAAGGCGGAGGCAGCAACTGTTTTGACTCATCTCCAGACAAATCAAAGTCATTAGCGAGCCTCCCCTGAGAGATTCGCTGCGTTCAGATCTAAACATGGCTGGTGTCATATGCCGCTCTGCACTCTTACTCTCATTTTCTTGGCTCATTACTCTACTGTGCCTCTCCTCTTAATATGTTCCAACCCTAATTATGCAAATGAATCCACTTTTTCTTCTTGGAGATACCTTCGGGCACCGAGGTGGAATTCCTGTCCCAACCTTACAGCCGATTAAAACCAGCTCAGAAAAGAAACCCGCACCGCTGTTTCGTCGACATCCACGCCGATCTTCGTTTAATAAGGTGAAAACCCCACTGACACGGAGAGCTTTCATGAGAATGACCTTGGAAATAAGGATATCCCTTGAAAGCATGTAAGATTCTAATTTTACGGACTTGCACTGTAAAACGTGTTATGGTGGTAAGGAATAAAAAGGATCTGAGTTAAAAACTAAGGTTTAAAAGCAATTCTCTGGACATTTAGTACAGATTACACTAGAAAGGCACAATGAAAATAAAATATCCTTCAAGCTGCTTCAAGATGACAGACGAGGTTTAAAAAGAAGGCAGGGGAAGCACCTCTGTTTCCCATAGTGCCTCGCTTTGTTTTTCAAGCTTGCCATCATGTGGGAGGTTGAAAGTGGTAAAAATTGCTCCTGATGACGCAGATGCAGCAGTGACTGAAGAGGATTTCCCAGGCAAGAACCAAAGGGCTGACAGTAAAGGGAATGTTGTTTTCTTATGTATTTATTTTAAAAAATAAGGAGGGGGGGGGTGCACAAAAACATCCCTGCCTGTTCACCCACACACAATCTGCTGCTGCATGATGTCCCTCTTGCTGCTTGTTTGTTTCTTGAGCAGATAATGTTCCAAACAGAAACACTGTGGGGTACAGTACTTTAATGTAGCAATTATGTCATGGACAAATTAAACCCGAGGGTACATGCAATCCATGTAGGCTTTAAGAAACTACCAAAGAAAGAAAACATCACGTTTGTACAGGAGATGTGTTTTCCTGTGGATGTACAGAAACACACACACAAAACTATGCTTACTACTTCACCTTGTCACAGTTTACTGTACATCACATTCCATTATATCATTCCCTTGTTAAGTTCACTGTGTTACATTTTAACAGTTATATAAAATTTGAGACTATACACTGCTAAACTCTCACATCCAATAAAATCAGTGTTATTGCTCAAACCTGTGTGCAAGTAGCAACAGCGCGACCTTAACCTGAAACCTGTTGTACGTCTCTTCTGAGATGCTGAACCCGACTCCAGCCTTACACTGTTATCTCTGCCACTATCACAGGGACGAGAGGTGTGCGAGAACCAAGTGCAAAGAATCTGCATCATCGCTCAATTTTTGACTTTCCATTTCATTTATGGTCATTACTGTTAACTTAAGATTGATCACTGCTGCCATGTTTAAGATGTTTAAGATCGACTAAGCAGGAATCTACATAAATGTTTAAACTGGATTGATTAACTTTATCTCATCGAGATGATCTATAAAGTCTGGTATTTCCTGTGGACTGTCTGCTGTAAAAATGCTGGTATGACCTGACGTTCAGCTGTCTCAGTAAAAATAACTGAAAAGCAAAATTAAGTCTTCTCATTCACATAAATGAAGCACACTCATCAAAGGGAAAGAAACCAAGGGGTGACATGCATGGCTTTCTGGGTGAATTATCAGTGTGAAGAAGGAATTCTGAGGTAATGAGCTGTCAGTACCTCGCTGGGGGGAAATCACTATAGACAGCAGAGCTACCTGCAAGGTTATTATTTCCTCCACAGAATGTGTGGCAATCAATGTCTTAGAAAAGTTAGTTCAGTCACCTGCAGGGACATCAACGATTCAACAAGGACCGATACAGTAAATGAAACTGCAAATCTTCTCATTCAAAACTTGCACTACCATCCGCATTATAAACAAACTCCAACCTGCAGAGATTCTTATTTTCTAATCAAAACAGCCTCAAACATGGAAAAGTACTGGGTTTAAAGTTTGAGTTTGGCCAAAGCCCTCGTCTCTGTTGAGATCTGTTAGTGATGCTTCATTGCAGGTCTTGTAATGACTGCACTGTATTCCAACACATTTTAATTACCACCCTTCTCAGCACAGTGGAGATGAATGCACTTAATTTCAGATGTGAGACTGCGAGCCGGCATGCAAACAATGCTTATCAACATCATGTGTGACTAAAGCTGAAGAGGATGTAGATCTTATAATAGGGGACTGTTACTTTTATCACTGCATGACTTCAGACTATGGAAAGTGCATAATTTTTTGAAGAATTTTAAAATGATTGCAAGTGTACGTTTCTAGGATGTTATTGCCAGCATGCATCCACAGGACTAGACAATAAACTTTAAAAAAAATAAGAGAATGATATTCAAAATTCATCCTATTAGACACAGAACTCGTTTTGGTTTCCATTCTGTTGAAGAAATTATAAAATCACAATCATGGAATATTAAGACTAGAGAGTAGTCCTCTTCTGTCACTGGTAAAGGGTCCTTCATCTAGCGTTAATTATCTTGCATGTATATTTTAAGGCATTATAAAAGGCCCGAATAGCAATAGAAGCACTTTTTCAGCCATACATAATGACAACTGGTATTTTTCATAGATTATATATGAACAGTGCGCATACCAGGCTAACTAGCATGGCTAGCAAGGTGCATCTAAAATTCTCTGTAATATTAAATTGAACTCAAATTTTGACTCCTGAAAAAAAATTAGAAAAGAAAACATCTTATGGGAAAAAATGGTCTGCTTACTTCTCAGGTTCCCACCTGTTATTCATACTAAAGCAGCTCTCATATATAATTTATGCCATAATACAATAAAAATGAGTTACCTGGACAAAAAACCCCCAAAACAAACAAAGTTTGGTAGTTTTCATGAAAGAAATGTGTTATAGAGATCACATTTTCTTTTTCTGCCAGCTGGTAGGAAAAAAAGGAAAAAAGGAAATAAACAAAATTTTTACATTGCACTAAGGAGGAAAATTACAACAGGAAAACTTCTTAAAAATAAACTAAACTAAAATAAAACAACATGCACAGCTAGTTAATAAAAGATGGTATCGTGACCAATATGCCTTTCTAATTAGTTTACACACTGCATGCACACATCAACAAAGTTGCAAACTAGCCATGGAGAATATATTTTTTGTACCTCTTGTTCAAACCAACGAAACAAGTACGAGGATCATTATTATCGTCATCTTTGGCATGTAATGATAAACCGATTGAGTGAAGTTTACTCAACATGATAAATGAAAAAAAGAACGTGAAATTTTTCCAACAATCTAAAGACGGTCAAGCAGAATTAGCCAACACTAAGTTTCTAGACTAAGTTAAACCTCACTGGACAGCATTACATCACTAAACCAACCTCCACCAATCAACTTCCTGAAGCAGGTACCTGAATGCAGTTGCTCCATCAGTCTAGACTACCCCTCTCCCAGATCACTGTCAGCATGCGAAACTATTCATCCTCCAAACTCTTCCACTGACTGCACTCCATCTCCCCCTCTGTCACTTCTCAACCCCATCATTCCCCCTCATTAAGTGATGTGGGACGTGCTCGCCGTATCCATCTCCACAAGTCAAAGTTGATTCCTTCTTCCCACTCTTTCACATTAATTTGTATCCTCCACCTTGCAGCCCCTTCCTCCCTCATGCTCTCAGCATTTCCTATCAGTCTTCCTTCATTAGCACTGGTGGCTTGCTCATTGTGATCATTCATTTTACTTTCCATTAGCTGTATCTTCTCTGTAAATATGATCCCTGCTTTGTTACATTTCCTGATTATTTTCTTTATGTAAAACCTGAGTGTTTATGCATTATAAAAAAACGAGGTAAAGATTTAAGGATAGGAAAAGTAGCTTGAGGTGACCAACTAGACCGAGCAAATATAATTAGATTTTATTCTCAAACAGCTCTGGTGCAAAGTGCTCACTTAGATAAAAGGTTGGTACTGCACACATCCAACAATGCACCATGCCTGTTGAAAAATTAACACACATTACTTCCCCAACACCTGATTTTGCCAAGGCCAACAAAAAAGAAATAAAGAAGTTATTATTGCTTTATGTTAAATGCCACTGTTAAGTAATAAAGCAGTCAATTCCAAGGTATTAAGACAGGTTATTTATGCTGGCAAATCTTATGCATTTACTCAGATTTGAATATAGGAAAAAGTAATGAGTACTGGGGGCTATCAATTATCTCTATAGTAGACGAGTGAAGTAAACCACCTTCACAGGCCATCACAAAGGCCATCGAGAGAGAGCCAGGGGTGTATTAGACATCTTTCGATTCATGAGTGTTTCAGAATAAGACACGCGGCGCTGTGATTAGATACTTGCAGATCACAGAAAAAAGAGATTTCAGTAATCTGAAGGCAGTTTGTTTAAAACAAAAAAGACCATTAAAATTGAGTCAGAAATAAAACAGGGAACTGTAAAATCTTACTGCACCTTGAATGGACCCCTGCAGGCACCATAATGATAAGCAGTGAGTCTTTAAGCTTTCAGTAATTAGTAATGAAAAGCTTTAAAATTTTAACTGTGAAAATAAAGACTTTGAAAAAATAAACCTAGACTTTGATAGCAATATTGTTCTGCATTATTCCAGCAATACTTTATTGATGCATTTATATTTCTGTTAAGACTTTTCTATGTGCTAGTTTTCCATGTCGTGGGTGATGTCAGGATACAAAGAAGATACCAAAAGCTAAGTATTACTTGGTGACACCATCTGCTCACTGTGTATGAAAAATGCTCTTAGCCACTGTGGCATCATAAATCGATTTCTATTGATTTCTGGTCTTTGGATCCAAACTTTAGCAAACCGACCGCCACCATAGTTTTATGCCAGGACTAACCATGTTATCAGCTAATGCTACCTACATTCATAAACTAAAGGGGTGTTACATATACATACACACAAATTAGTGCTAAGTGACTGACTAATTGGATGGTCTGTACCACACAACCATAATCCATATCGTTTGTCAAATGACTCCATTAAAAATGGAAAAAGAGCCAACAGCAACAAAAGGGCCAAGCAGACAGCTGCCTGTGTTGGCACAGCTGTCTATCAAAGCTAATTTAAGTGAAAAATAGTCATATCGCCACCGAGTCCGGTCAAAATTCCATGTGCTGCCCTTGGCTGGATGATGAAAGACTGATGAGAAATGAATAAATCCCAGGATTAAAACGAACATGCATTATACAGTGGTGCAGCACACCCTCGCGTCCTTGATGTTAACACTTCGACAGAGGCCTCTGTAGATCGTTGTCTTGGATAAATTCAAAATTGCACCGCCACAAGCTCACAAAACAGAAGCTATAAATCTTCTTCTACTGTCAAGTACCATACAACATCTGGCTATTTATTTGCCATCTGTTCACGCACCAATTGGCTGTTGCAGCAAATGGGGGCTTGTTATGGCTATTGCTGAACACCTGTACAATTGAATGCAATCCAATTCAATGGCTCTGGAATAAAAGTGACATTCATAAAGCTTATTATACTCAATTTTTATGGTTTGTGACAGAAGCTCATTCGTATGTTTTCACTAGTTTCCTATTTTACTTCTGCTGCAAAGTCTGCCAAATCAAGCACGCAGATCAACCCGCTATGGTGTCCTCATGGGAAATAAGGGAGCTGCCAAAAGTGTGTATCCACTAAGTGCATTACAACTATACTGAAGTACAACATTTAGCTGTTTTCTACTGTCAAGAATGTGATTTTGGTCAAATATGAAAAAGTCTGTTCCTAATAAAGAAACAGCAGCCAACAACAAAAATCTAACCATAAAAATGGTGTGATATTTGACCTCTGACCTCACTGTTACACTGCGAATCTGCCTTTCTTTCAAGCTGACCCAAAATACGCTATATCTTTAAAAAAAAGTACTGTCAGGAGAAAGAGAGAGCAACTTAGTTTGAAACATGCTGTAATATAATATGATAAGTTATTCATGTCCAGTTATTTACACATCAGTACCTATTATCCATTACCTACTTTTATATAATGTTTAAATACAAATTCCCTTAAAAGTAAACACTGCACAGAGTGAGCTGGGCCCTCTGAGTGCTTCTTGTATAATTATTGTGAAAAAGCATAAAGTGGCAGTCGATGTAAAGTCACAAATACATGAGCAACACACAACAGTATGAATCTACCTCAGCAAACAAACTAATTTAATTTTAAAAAGCAGTTTACTTTGCTTTAAATAAATAAATTTAAAAAATGTTAATCTCTTTTGCCTGTTGTCTCTTTATACACAAACAGGATGTGGTCAGTTCCAGGTTTGCAGTGTAGAAGGAGACTTGTGGCTCGAGCTAGCTGACTATTGCAATCCCCTCTTGTCATTTTTTCTTATTACCAAACTGATCAAAAGAAGTGACAGACTTATGAATAATATTCTTCCAATTTATTACATGATCTCACAGAAAAATCAAAGGACTTTGTCTGATAATTTCTGGCAGTGATAAAGCATCTGAAGAGTAAATGCAGAAGGTTGACTCGTACTCCAATGAAGAGCGAGTGGACGGTAACTCAAGATGCTTGAGCTCGAGGAGGTTTAACAGGCCAGCTGAGCTCGGCTGCTCCCGTCCCCCCATCAGAACTTTATTGTCTAAATGTCAATAGAAGGTTAGCAAAATCTTGTTAAGGAGTGAATATCAGATGCAATTATACAAGGAGGCATGAGCAAAACCTCTGTGGCTCTCATCCAAGGTCTAATTAGGCAGAGCAGGTTTGTGTGTGTTTGGTATAATTAAGGGGTAGAGGAGAGGCTGTGTCACTGATGAGGACCAAGATCAGAGCACCAGGCACAACCTGTTGATAAAGAACACTAATCAAAAACACTTCAGTATTTTATTTGGCTAATTTGAAGCAGAGAATTGTTATTGCAAAATTAAAGTGTGTGTGCAGATGCTCACTTGTTTAATGAGTCCAGGATTCTTAATCAAAACATGTAAATGTCCACTGTTACACAGGGTTGGGAACCGGAATAAAGTGGTCAGGGGTCGTTATTCAAACTTTAAATAAACATTTTATGAAACTGAAAATTCACTTAAAGTTAGACTCGTGATTATTGAAAACAAGTCTTTTTTTTAAGCCCATTTTACTCCCACGCCCCTCGATTCAACCCAACACACACTGTAAGTGCTGCTTCACAAAAAGCTCAGACTTCTAAATTAATAAAATAATAAAAGGAGGGCACCAAGTTACCAAAATGAATGATTTATAGATTTTTGTAATAATAAATCGAGTCTGGAAAGACACAAAGAAACGCTGACACTTTAAGTGGTCCAGGCTGAGGTCTTTGAGAAAAACTGTAACTTAATAGAGTCGGTGCAACTGTGAACAACCTTTGAACTTCACTGGCACAAACACTACTCTAACATTGTGTCAGTCATTCTAAATCAAAGAAGAAATATACGTTTGCACATATGAACTTTTTTTTAGGGTTTTTAAGGAAAAGCAAAAACCACACTCATCTCAAATATGATACATTATTTGTGGATTCAATGCTCAAATGACTCTAGTGCGAGTTAGAAAGGATCAAAATAACTTTCATTAGGCTGAATATTATTGGTGCTTGTATGAATACTGTACATCAATTCCCTTACAGGATATTAAGTAAGGAAAATACTTGTGCATGTATATTTCATCTGTATCTCTTCTTCAGTGGTAGCCCAACGACACCATTCCTGTATTTGGCACTGATATGTTGAAGCAGAGCAGAGGGGTGTCAGTGCAGACAAAGAAAGAAAAAATGACCATACAGCCCATGTTCTGCTGGGTAAGAAGATAAGAAGAATCCCAATTCTCAGTGAAGATTCCTGCTGTGGTTTTCTCTTCTCACACAAATATATTTGCCTGCACTGGTTAGCAGGTGATGGTCTATTACTACAAAGGAGACTAAAATTTACGTCTAACTTAATATTCAATAGTAGATTTTCAATGGCTTTAGTAGTTATCCAATGTTTGGGGTGAGGATATAACTTTATGAAGCTAACAAAATCACTGTATCTGATGCAAACCATTACTACAGTGCAGAACTCTCTGGGCTGTAAGCGTAAATCTTCCAAGTGGTGCAGGATTTTTTAAGGATTGAGGGATGAAGGAATAAGAACTCCACAAGTACCAGTAGTAATTATTATGAAGCAAAATTACTTAAAACCTCCAGCCGACTTGCATGCTACATAAAGCTGGCGAAACGAGCTAGTCTGACTTGCAGATAGACATCACAGACATAACCACAGTGAAAATAGCTTATATCTATATTAATATTCATTGCAATAAAAAGCCACTTGAAAGCCAAAAGACCTTTTTGTAGATCAACTGTAATCTACTGAATGAGAACAAGCTGGTGAATGTGATTACATATGAAACAACTGTTAGAAAGACAAAGGTAAGTACCCTGTAACTGTGTGGGAGGATAAAACAAGAGCATAGTTGGCAGCAAAAACAATTCAAAGATGCAGCATTAAGCACTATAATCATATACAACCCAAGTCAGTCCGGCTCTTCTCCCTTTCTGCGTGTCAATCAGATAAGCTGAGAGTGGGAGTAAACAACGAGAGCACTGGTGACAGAGCGCTTGTAAAGACCTACATGACTGTTTCTGGGGTTTGCCCGTGCAGCTTTACACCATGAGCATGCATGACAGAGGAGAACAAAAGGCAAAAGGACAACTCTCTGACAGCATGTCAGCTGAATCCCAGTGAGGGCTGACATCAGAGCCAAGATCACATTTGTCAATGGGGCTCTGAGGGTTGCCTCAGATATTCTGCATCCATTTGCGCCCCTTGGCTTAGCTAAGCAAATTATCTGGAAGTTTGGATTCAGTTGAAAGCACCCTCCAGTAGCTACAGCAGCAGCTCTCAGTAGTAGCTCATGCGCTTGCTCTGTCCCTGAAAGTCTTACATGTCTGCACTACAAATGGCATTGGTGCTACCAGAGCAGAGGTCCGTTAAAGACCACTACAATGCTTTCTCTTTAAATATATTCTCTTTGTTACCAGTAATGTCAGATACAATTAGAGATGAAAGACTGACTCTGAGACTTTTATCTGCTGGAGACAGCTGACTGGTGGCTTTTCATATCCCTGCACCAATACAATGAAAACAATTAAGAAATATCAAAGGGAAAATTACCATACTAAAAATAAAAAAAGCTAGAAAGTAGTTGCCGTGTAATACTTCTCTATCTTGGATCAATTGTATTTGATTTTATTTGAATAGCGCCAAATCACAACAACAGTCGTTTCAAAGTGCTTCACGTTGTAAGATAAAGACCCAACAATAAAACAGAGAAACCCTGTTTGAGCAAGCACCTAGTGACGGTGGGAAAGGAAAAACTGCCTTTTAACAGGAAGAAACCTCCATCAGAATATCACCGTCTACAACGTGAAGAGGTTTCCAAACAACTTCATCAAAGACATTGTAGCTGTGTTTTTCTTATCTTTGGTTCAAGAAGCAACAAGTATCAAACCTAATGACTTGTCCATAAGTCCTCTCCAAAGAGTTGGAACAAACGTGAGAGGATTCCTAGGACCAGATTTACTATGTCGATGGAGACTTCTGTGAGCGATATGCTAACAACATACTAATTTGTAAACAAGATGTGGCTAGTTCATTTCAATCAGTAGCAGCACTCTACCAAGAACAAAGCAAAATAGCAGGTCAAAACTAGCAGAGCTGATGAGGGAGTCTGTAATCTCCAAGCCAAAAATAAAACAGGTTATTATAAGCATATGTGTGTTTTCTGGAAACAGCATGACAGCTCAGATAAATGAGAGGCATCTGAAACAGTTTTTATCTCAAGTAGAAGATTTTTGTGTTAGAAATTGCTGGGGACTGTGAAAAATGTCATGGCTGAGAAGGAGCACAAGATTCTTCCAGACAAGAGCTGCGGTATTACAAAAACCTGAAATTTGTGTCATACAGCCAACTGTAATGTGCAGACAGAACATTAAAAACGACACCAACAGATCCCCATTTGTGTCTTACTGCTGACGTGCCATGTTTGTAAATGTTAGCAACACACTTAAGATCTGTCTGAGCCCCATTAGTTGTTGCAATTTGGCATCTATTTCCATATAGCAGGTAAGAGCTCTAAAACAATACAGTATCACTCTGATATTGTGCACTGCAGAGAAAAGATGCAGGCTATTGTTCACTTTGGCCCAACTGCTGTTTCAAAATGTGGAGGTCACTCTAAAAAAGAAACTTGGCTGCCAGTAACCAACACAAGACCATTATTAAATCTAGTCCCTAATATTTTAATCTGTTACTGAAGGATAAAGACACAAAATGTAACTTTTTCATAGAAACGTGGAGATCAAACCAAAACAGGCCTGGCAGGAAAATTTTACTTCATATTCATCACGGCCTTGAATCCAACTTAAAATAAATAATAATAATGTTGCTCTTTTTTTTTTCTTTTTTTTTAAACTTTTGACCAACTTTCCCACGACCAAAGCATCTGCACGTCTTGCTGGAGAAATCTTGTTTAAAAAAGTAGGCTTAGAAGCCAGTTTTGGAAGCTGGGGGTTGCAGTGTCTCTCTTGTCCAGCAGTGAGTGGCAGGTCCGCAGGTGGACTGACCCTTGTAGCTTCTCTGGGCCAGTCTACACACCTTTATCATTCTGCAAAGATAACACACGAGTCCCAAAATAAACATTTTGGGACAAGGTGAGGTCACAGATAGGAAGCTAGATCACCTATTTCCATGAGCTCTGGGTAGTGACCGAAAAAATGCTATGAATAAATAAGTAGCAGAAGAAGGATTGATGGATGGAAAAGGTGTGCAGTACATTTCTTACATCCTGGATCCTTACAGCCTTCTTCAAAATCTGCCACTATTGCAGGCATGTGAGCAATTCTATAAATTGGTATTTCAATGCATGGTTTCCACTTCAATGAGTTATTATTTTCATCACTGTGACAACTGAGATCTGGGACTGCTGCTCAGCTGCACAGAGATGAGAAAATGAAGAAGGCAACCCATCCCGGTATGATGAATGAGTGAGACAGGAATGAGATTAAGAGGAGTCCACTGAATAAATGAACAGATTAATGAAGTGAGGAAAAAAAGAACAGGCGAGATGCCGCAGACGACGACACGCTTCTCTCCTCCTAAATAAAAAGTGCTGCTTCTAAGAATAGCTGCACTTGCCTCTGGCTGCGATCGCCATCATCATTAGCACCCTTGTAGTGCGATTCTCAACATAGCACAAGCTGCAATGTGACAGTAGGAGATGATGGCAAGCTGCCGACTTGTTCGGTTTTCTACCTGCCATTTAAAAGAATCACAGGTGGTCTGAGAGCATTTGTTTCCAGCATGAACATCAAACTTGGGCAAAAATTAAAAAACAAAAAAAAGTCGAGCTGCTTGATTTTTACATACCCTGGAGCAAAAATATGTGGCTGCACTTCTGATTAGTTTGCACTGAGGATATAAAGATCTGTGGGGGGAGTTTGTACTGGAAATTCGGTTTATTTGTTTTCTTTAGGAGAGCTACATGGCAATAGATCCAACTCTCTGGGTAACTCATAGATTTGAGAGCTGTATCGATTACCGTACAGTGATTCTCGAGTGGAATGAAGATTTCCTGCCATGTCTTAATTTTCTTTTCTGCTTTCTAAAAATAAGTAGAACTTAATTCTATTTTATATCTATGAGCAGCAACTCTCACTCGCAAAGATATACACAGATTGGAAATAAACCAAGTTATTTTTATATTTATTTAGCAGGCACAATGCAACACATGAAACAAAAAGCTACTACTGATAAGAACGGTTTGCAAACAATTTCATGAACATCTCTGCACAAGTGAGATATTTATAAGAGCTACGTCAGGAGCTTAGTAACATAACTGATGATGTTAACAGTGCAAGTGAATAAAATTAATGAGTCGCACTTTATATTAAAATACAACTATTACCATTTAGTTCCTTATCAGCAGACACTTTAGTTACTGGCAGGATTTCTACCAATCGAAAAGTCAGTAGGTCGATTCCCCGGTCTCAGTGTTGCTGGGGATACTTCTAATACACCAGTGTGTCAGTGGGCAAGACACCAAACCCCGAGTTGTCCCTGGTGCATCTGATGGAGTGTGAGTGTGTGTGGGTGAATGTTAGACAAAGAGCTTAAGAATAGAAAAAATGCTTGAGGTGAATATGTAGGTGAATTGGTAAATAGGGCTAGTAGTAGAAAGCGTTTTGAGTGCTCAGAGTAGAAAAGCAGTATATTAATTGCTAGTCCATTCACATAACCATTGTTAATGATCAATTTGATGATGATGGATCCATTATACTCAACAGTAGTGTATTAGGCGCTGACATGTTGTTTATACAAGTCATGAATACTTGGATATGAGGGTGGAGCTGATAGCTAACGCACCTAATCGGCATCTATAAAGTGTACAGATATATAAAGGCAAAAATATTTGTTCTTTCTCCATTTGAGTTTCACATAAGGCCAGGTAGGTTTGGATGGCTTTTTTCCCCTTAATAATGAAATCGCCATTTAAAAACCGCATTTCGTATTTCCTCTTCTTATATTTGTCTGACATTAAAGTTTGTTTGATAATCTAAAACATGTTAAGTGTGACAAACATGCAAAAAATAACACATCAGGAATGGGCAAGCACTTTTTCTCAACACTTTACGGGAACTGACTTGCGTTTCGAGCCAGCCTCGAGTCGCTGCAGCAAGACACAAGGTGATCATCCTACATCAATCATTTTTCTTCAGGGGAGACATTTCTAGACGTGCTGTCCAAATTCTTCTGCAGAAGCACAAAGCTACAGGCAAGGTTAAGGACCGGAAACTCAGCAGCTGGCCAGGGAGAAAGACTTCTCAAAATAACTTTGCTTTAAAGTTGGAAGATGTCCAGTAGTGCCATCAGCTAAGAACCATCAGGAATCAGTGGGACCTTGGTAAACCCATCTATACAGTCTGGTCATGAGCAGCGTTTTTGGAAGACTTTAAGTAGAATAAAGTCACCCCTTCAAAGTGGAGAAAAAAGCCAACAGGCTCCCCTACGCATAAAAAACCGAAGCACTGAATAATGCCAGCAGGTGCTTTGGACTGATGAGTCAGAACATGAAATATTTAGCTCAAACAGAAGACATGGATCAGTGTTTGAAGGCAAAAACAGAGGAGGTGGAAGTTCATTGCAGACCATATTTCTGCAAACTACGCCGGAAAACTGGCAAAAACTGGTGGTTCTGCTTACTGTCAGATTCATACTCGTGACGTAACGCATTCACTGTAATTCAAATACGTCTCAGATTCTTCTACATGTCAGATTAAGGTTATTGATTAAAATATTTTGGAGATGCTGGCTGTTAAATAGTGGATATGATCAATGCCAGTCAAACAGTCTCTCAGTAGCAGTAACCTCTGTTGATGGTGATGAGTGATTCATTCCCTTGTGTCCACTGCTCATGTGTCCTAGTGAGGCAAAACTAGCATTTGAGAATGTGGGTCAGAGTTTATTCTATTTATTCATAACCATGTTTTCACTATTACAATCACTGTTTGTAATCTAAAATAACATGGTGTAATGAAATATAGTTTTTGTATTCTGAGAAGTAATCCACCTTTCCAGAGCCTTTTAAATGTCATGGACTTCATCACTGCAGTGGCTGGTATCTTAGCAAAAGCCACTTTTAGTTGTCTTACAAGACTAATATGTTTACTGCTCAGCAAGGTCCCTTAAGGCAAGGCTGCTTATGTCAGAACGCCACTTTATTCAAGTAGCACACACTGTGCCAGTTAACATTTTCACTACTCATTATAAAATCCTCTGAGTCCTCCAGTAGTGAAGCTGCCCCATATCCTCTATATCCTTACACTGTTTCACAAAGCAGGTACCCTGAATCCTGTATGAGACTGTAACAGGGACTATTCTTCCTGCTCATGGAATTTCAAACCTCCCTTGCCAGAAATACTATGATTCTGAAGTGCAACGTTAAAGGCAACACTGAGTAAATACAACAGAAGATCCCTTCAGGGTGGCATTAGGTAAGAGGACAGCATATAGCAAAATGATTCATGAGCTAATTAGAGTCGTCCATCAAAAGCGCCCCTCTATTGGTTACATATGCCAGTTCTTTCTGGCACGAACACTTGCGACAACTGGCAAGTGGCACATGAAAGCAGCATGACAACTGCATAATATGTAAACATAGCAGCCAAGTGCCAGCAGAACATCAGCATCACAACAGCAGTCAAGAAGACATCACTGAAAAAAGTGGCATACCACTGTTAACAATAGGCAGGGAGACGTGCCAGTAAATCTGAGTGGCAACACTTCAGTCACACATGGATCTCAGCACTGCTGCTGGCACTGGGACACTAGAACAGACACATGGAGATGGTATGGGGTCATACGTACCGATGGCTGATATTGAACAATGACGATTCAACTTCTAGTTGTCCTTGTAAACATCTCAAAGACTTTTTGGTTTGCATTCGAAGGCTTAAACATGAGAGATGTCATTGCAATTAAGAGAAACACCAACAGGGTTCAGTTTTGCACATCCAAATGCATCTTAACATTTTAATTAATACGTTTAAATGATAGGTTTTTAATCCCACCACCCTCTTAGATTTTTAATCAACAAACTGAAAAATAAGCAAAACATGAAAATTTGCAATGACAAACGCATTAAAAGTACAACTTGAAGCCTCTTCTTTGGACACTTCCCCACCGGGGTTTCTAATTGTCTTCGTCAAAGGACAAAAACGTTCTAAAAACCTTTTAGTGTAATGAAGTCAAATAAAACTTAACCCGTGCTGAAGCAAAGGAAACAACAGAGTCATGTCAAAACTTCTGTGGCACATTATCTACATGTGTTAATACAGCTGACTTCCAACATCCAGCACCTACGGGTAATAAAGTATCGCAGTGAAATATACTGTATTTTATCTACCAGTTATTGGTCCTTTACCTTGCAACTGCAAGTTAAGTCCACATCCATATCCACTGCAATTACTTTCCCTATAAAATGATCTAAATCACACCTTCCTATATTCACAACCACGCACATCTGATGCCGAACACATTTAAATGGATCATTTCCTTATTATAGTATTAGATTAGGGTTCAGTGGATCATGGATGACATAACACCTTTGCCTCAAATGGTGATGTGAATTACTATGCAAGCCTGACCACAGTCATTCGTTAAACTGGTTCTCCATACATGGTAAAAAATTAATCATCCTGCCATACTTTCATTGCTTTCCCTTCGCTGGCCTCCCTGTAGACCTCCGAGTGCTCTGAAGGTACAACAGCTCTGGGTACGTGTAGCCACATCTTATTCCCTCTTTACCTCCCATACAATCATAGTATGCAGTGATTGTGTGCAGACAAACACGGAAAATATATGCAGCACAGACTACACCTTTCCAATGGCAGCACTAATTCTGACTCATAAACCTTGAATATATAGAAGTACTATCAAAAAGAGATGAGATACTGCAGGGCACTCCAGAAAAAACACTCAGAACCAGCAGAAAGAAAAATAATAATAATATACGTGACACATCCCAGCTGATGTTGAGGCAACAGAAGCACTAGTCATAGGTCTTAGCTCATGAAGGTTTATGCTGGCGACCTTTCACATGAACCTTCACACTTACAAGAATCCTTTTTCTACTTAAAAAAAATTTCCTCTTCTCATGACTTTTATCAAACGCTGATAAATCAATAGTGTGCAAAGTGGATACGACCTCACAGGCCACCCACTTAAGCCACAGAAATACTGTGCAGATCCATGTCAAATTATGATATTTTCAAATACATTGTTTCGGATGGAGGACTAAATTTATTTTATTTATTAAAAGATCAATACATCAATGGGGCCACAGTGGGAAGTAAACAAATATGCTACTATCAGCGAAAGAATCAGTTAATTTTCTTCCAGCTGTCACAGTCTTATATTAATTAAAGCATGAGATGCAATGGATTTTATTTTGGTCACGTTTTAGGCGAGGAATGAAAAAATTCTAGGCAGAGCACAATGCCCCATCTTCTACTTCCAATAGAGTCATACCGTTTCCCTTTATCTGGAGAGTAAGCAAAGGAGGAAGTATAAAAAAGTCTCTGAGATTAGAACTTCAAGTCCATTTGTTCATCTTTCTTCTCACTCACATCAACTAATTTCTAACAATACATGTATTTACACTTTCCAATATATGCAACTCTTGAATAATTCTCATCAGAATTTCCACAACATGGCAAGAGTGCTGCTAGGATAGGAGAGTGACCGAATCCTCTCAGCTTCAGGCTGTAATAATAAGTCTCAGTCTTATTTTATTTGACTCATTTACATGTTTATTGTGACATGTATTTATTTACTAGGAATTTTTGTCGTAGCAAATGTTTGAATTTTTTTTATTTTTTTTTAGATGATTTTCCAAGAGTTAGCAACTATTATAAGATGCCTGGGGAATTAAATGTGTATAGAATAATGTGTGTGCCTATTATCTGTTTGAATTAAA